>NC_057695.1:44522-107444 GCF_014466175.1 Vespula pensylvanica
CGAACATAGTTTTTAAATATAAACAGGAAGTACGCAAGGTTCGTATCATAAAGAAAGCGTTGATTGGTTCTTTCGGAAGCAGCCATCTTCGAATTGAATTCAAATTTAGATTTTGACATTGAAATTTATATATCGCAAAATGTGAATTTTAATCAAACGTTTACTTCTATTTGATAAATTGTCGTTACTTATAAAAAGAAAAAAATGAAGTGAAGCTAATAAATAAAGTAATTAAAATGTTATTACAAGCGTTGGTAATTAAATATCATTATTTCGAATTATGCATTGATTGTTAGTTAAAAAAAAAAATTACGAAAAAATATACATATGCATTTATATTGTTAAACATTTTTTGTCTTTTCTTTTTACAAAAAGAAATGTATACGAGTAGAATGTTGTCACTTAGAGCATAACGTTACCATAGTTACGTACTTGCAGAAGTATTATGGCATCAGTGTTATTCCAACCAAGGAACCCTTCAAATCAAACATTTGAAATAGTTAATTTCTTAATTTTATTCACGCATTAAATCTTTAAGTGAAGTAGGAAAATGTTGCATTCTAAGGCAACTGCAGCGCTGATGCGTTTGAAAGAAATCGATAAAAAATATAAAATGAGAAAAGAGGAAAAGTACACGATGAACTCGAGTACGGAAAGTGCATTGACAAGTCCATCGATGGAACATTCTATAAAAGAGAAAAAAAAATCGAATAATCTTAAAATTCCTTTAAAATCTAAACTCGACGTGAGAATGCCAAAGACACATGTAGAAACAGAAGATATAGAAGAAGAATATGTATCACGATCTACAACAAATGATAAAGTTTCTTCGATTATTGTGATTGACGTAGAAAAAAATTCGCCAAAAAACATAGACCAAGAATTTTCTAATAACACATCTTCATTGATCGAAACCAATGAGATTATTTCAACGAAATCTGAAGAAAAAGTAGTTTCTAATAGTGATAAAAACGAAAGTATTGAAATCGAAGAAAATAAAGAAGAAGTGTCAGAAAAAGAAATTAAAATGGATAATGAAGATAAAGAGATTATTGTTGAAGTTTCACAAGTTGATAGGGAATACAGTACTTCGAAAATTTTATCAGAAATAGAAGAATTTGAGTCATTGCCTGTTGAGCAAGCAGTAAGCTATGTCAATGATACTTTCGAAGAAGCAACGAGTACGATATTATCAACGATGAAGTCTAACGATGATCAGGTATCCACGAATGAGTTGTCTAATTCAGAGGACGAGGAAGAGAAAATTGTAGATGAGGATATGAGATTTGGCGTGAAGAAAGTTGATATTATATCTAACAAGGATTTTATACGTGAACAACAGGAAACAGATAATTCAGGGTATGAATGATATAAATTTTTTCAAATTTTTCAAAATAATATTTTAGAACTCTTCAATGTGTATTTCTATGTTTACAAGTGAAAAACAGATCGTCGAGTTGGTACCACCGAAGTTAATAGAAAATACCAGTGAATGCGAAATCGGTCTTAACAAAGAATTATCGAATTACGTTAAAACGATCGAAAGTATCGAAGGAGACATAAGCGACATTACTCCTGTTCAATTATTGAGATCGTCGAAACAAACGGAGATATCTCTGCGAAGTCGTAGAAAAAAATATAAACGTCGTCCAATAACAACGAAGGATGATAACAAAGATTCTTCTAAGAGTGATAAGACAGAATCGTTAGCTACATCAAAGAGTAATCGTCGATCTCTAAACTTGACGTTGATAAATGATATTAAAAAAATAGATAATCCTTTAGATGACAAACCGATTCTTCATGAAAATAAAGAACAACGAAATGTCGATGATAAAAGGAAGAAATTATCTGATAAAGATAAAGATTCTAACATTATAAGGATCTTTTCTAATAATGATCGTTTTCATCCAATGGATAATAATCTACGATCTATGGTACGATAAAGTTATAAAAATAATTTTTTTCTTCTTATAATATATCTTCATATTGATTTATCAATCATGATGAACATTTAATATGTTATTATTTTTACAAATTATAGCAGACCAAACGAAAAAAGAAAAGGACGAAATCACACACTTTTCATAGATCTTCAAGAATCGATAAAACAACAGATTTTAACGAAAAGAAATTCTCTAGATTCGACATCAAACAAATGTGTCGTCTTCGAAAACAAATATCGAAACTTGTTGGTGAACTTCGTTTTTACGATAATCCTTCTTCTAAGAAATTAGATCCAGTTTTGTTCAAACCTCTCGATTTTCCAAATATTATCAACTATACTCGTCCTGGTAAAATGATTCTTTAAATAGTATAATCCTTATGTTACACGTTCATATTTCGTTTTATTTCATTTTTTTTTTTTTTTAATTTATAGATACGAATTTTGAATTAACGAAAATAGATCCTTACGTCGGACTTCACGAGAAACTTGCTACGATAAAACAATGGCTCAAAGATCAATACATTTTCTATCAAGTTCGTAGTAACTTAGTACAGATAATTAACGAGAAATACGTTCCTATGAGTCTTGAAGATGCAAAGACAGTGAGTCTTCTCATTACCATAATCAATTATTCAACTAATCTCCATATCACCATGATAAATAATTTTGAAATTCCAGGTAATACGTCAATTACAAAAAACAAAAGTCGAAGCGAGATAACGATTATCGTGACAAAATATTTATGTAGCTCAAGAGAAAGACTTAATGATTCATAAATATGATTTACGTTTCCTTAGTGAGAGAATTAATTTTTTTATTTTCTTATGGAGTGTCTATATATATATATATATTTTTTTTTTTAATCTATACATTATAATCATTATGTTTTACTGACAGATAATAAAATATCATTGAGTATAAAAAAAAAAAAAAACAGATTTTACTATAAAATTTAATATCATAGTATAAAGTATATCGTCACGTATATCAACTTTATACGACTAGATGTAAAAATTTATGCCTTTTGATGAGCTTCGATCAATGAGAGTCTACCTTTGCTAGAATTCATCGGACCAAGCCGATATGCACGTGCGTATAACGGATGCGCAATGGTTCAATGCGTGGGGGTGATCGCCGGCGTACTTCCATTGATGTGCCATAGTCACGCTCAGTTCTCTCCTTCTCCTCTAGTGTTCTACGAACCTTCTCCGTGTCGAAAGGTTTCAACGAACTTCCTGATACGATACATTGCTACTATCTTGATCTGCTTCCTGATTCGTTTTTATCTGAAAGATAGAAAATTCGTTAATACGTTATCAATTAATTACTTAATCTTAAATTTTAATTATGTCGGTGTTATCTCATTTTTACTCGTATTAAAAATTATCGTAATAATATTAAATTTTCTATCACACATAGAAAAAAAGAGAAAGAACAAACGAGGAAGCGCGGGCTTTCAGGACTCATCTCAGTTTTTTGGTAAGTTGTCCTATCGATTAAACAATTATACTATCTAATTTGTATTTATATATTGCCAAAGAGACGCATGCAAGTATTTTTAATATGTAGGAAATTAATGTAATTATTATGTAAGAAAAGTATTCTTAATATGAAAGGAAATTACATATTTGTTTGAATTTCCATGAATTCGAATTGATGCAACGAAAAATATTAAAATCTTGAGAAAGAAAAAATAATTTTGTTGGAAATAATTTTGATAAAATATTAACATGTTATATAAATGTATAGTTACTTAATTGTCTTTCTATTTTGCTTTTATAAACTGCTTATATGCAATATAAATGATATGTGTTAGAAATCGCATGTTGCAATGAAATTGGAGCGATCCCGTTGTTGGATACATTTCAAAATCCTGACACAACATTTTATCCTTCGAAGGAAATGAATCGAGGTTGATCGTGAATGACGCTTCACCTATGCAAGACAATTTTTTTAGTTTCTTCGAGGTCTCATCCAAACGAGGAAATAACTTCGATCTTTGAATAAGATTTTCTAATATCCGCTTCTTTGAAAATCTTTATAAGATTTATTATCCGCTGTTTATCCTCCTTATTATTGTATAAAATGGAAGAGATTTATTTTTTTCTTTTTTTATACCTATAATTTTGTTTACGAATGAGAGATTACGAAAGAGATATTAGATATTGTGATAGGAATTTTCTCTGTAATTTTTTTTTTTTTTACTTGTAATAATATTGTTATTTGATGCGTTCAGACATACTCCGTTCTTTTTTTTTTTTTAATATCCTCATTGAACTCTTTGCTAAAAATAATATCATAGTACAACCTTTAGAGAAAGGTCAGGGCAGTAGTTAGAGAGGTCAACCGAGTGCAACGTAAGTGTCTATATTGAATCGATCGATCAGTCACACGCATCGTATGTGCCGTAATATTAATTAATTATATCACCTGTAATTTTTATTTACTATATTAACGGGTCATTTGGAGACCTTTTTTGATGCTTTACTCTTCATAGAATATAAATACCTCTTTTTCTTACTATGCAAATATTTTGCATTTTAACTTAATTAATACACATATATCTTGTACTTATATAAACGTACAAAATCAGCAAAGTGCAATTAAAAAAATCTCGGTTGGAACGAGCCATTAGTTGAACTTCGATATTTATGATCTAGGATACTTGTAATAAATCGCGTTAAGAAATGTTCATTAATAGAATTCCATACGATTGACCTGCCTTCTTCTTGAGATGCCTTCTTCATTTATCTTGTATGTTTTGCTAATTAAGAAAAAAGAACATTTCTTTTCCTATAATAAATGACAGATATCTTCAATCTTCTTTATGTTGCAATTGATGAGTTGGACGATACGTATTTCATTTCACGTTGGTTCGTAATTCGCTAGGAAAACATTTCTACAAAAGTATCCTTGAATTCTTTTTCTTTCTTTTTTCCTTTTTCTACAGTCTCTACTATCTGTAAACAGGAAAAAAAATATAAATATATAAATATATATTTTTATCATTCGTTTCTTTATATTCATTCTTTCTTTTTCTTCGAAGTTACGTTAGACCAGAAATTTCCACAGTGTGCATCGCAAAATGATGTCCAATTTTTCTCCATACACTTGCAGATTTAGATTCAATTAATATAGAATTGTTTATTAAAATCAACTCTCTTAACAGACATAAACGTTTTCGAAAGTGAGCCATCCCATAAAAGTTTGAGAAGCCTTGCATTAGAATACGTAGTATAATAATCAAAGAAAGAAAAAGAGAGAGGAAGTGGTATAGTAGCACTTACATCGATACTTTATAGATCAATAAATACATTATTAATGAAACGCAGAATCCATTTGTTTTTACAAGCCGTGCATCTCTCCTCGTTTTTTATGGCTTCTCTGAGATCGCTTATAAGTGAATCGAAAATTACTTGAGAACGACCAGTGATGAGTCATCTTCTGTCTGCTTGAGGGGTTGTTTCGGATAGGCGTTGATTATGTTATTGCTACGATTGATGTTCTTTCCACGTTGAAATCTAATCGATAAATTCTGAAATTAAATGTTAATAAAAATTAAATAAATTCTTTGCAAGTTCGTAGAAGATGAGTATTTTATGAAAGAAGAGAAGGCAAGCTAATCCATGATATAATATATTTTTGAATATCAAATAAAAGATAAAAGAGCAACAAAGAGAGAGAGAGAAAGAGAGAGAGAGAGAGAGAGACAGCAACAGGAGGATAGAAATAGTCCATGTTGCTTTCGACCATGCCTCGGGCACTGGTCGTTTCGTTTTTCAAAATAAAGTTGCTTGCACTCTTTCCTCCTTTTGTATGGCGTCGAAGAACAGGCGACTAAAAATACGTTTTACTCGATGAAAGAGAAAAATGGTCTCATGGTTCAGGATCTTGAAGGTTGAAAGTTCATTGCACGTTATGTATTTAAAATATAAACATATGATTTCTCAAGCCACACGAAGAGTATCCCGATCTGCAAATAACAAACAAAAGAGAAACATACTGAGAATCATAAAATAAAATAAAGAATTTTCTCGAACGAGACAAGTCCAAAATAATGTTTGCCAAGTCCATTACCTAGTCAGTCTGTTTCCACTGTTCACTGAACTCAACGAAGGCATTATTGTATAGAAAATACAATGGCTTTTCATTCGAAGTATTGACATATAAAAGACTACTTTTCATTAACTACAACTGCTTTATCATTTCAATAATTCTCTGACGATTATACATACCCGTATAAATGATAATATTAATGTTTCTTTTTAAATTACATTAATTTTGTTTGCAATAAATTAAAAAATAAGATTGTTAATCATTATTCCTATTTTGTACATAGAATTATTATCGAAGTACGGGTAATGTTAATACATTTTTGTTACTACTCTACATTTATACATACATACATCGTACATACATACATACATATATATATATATACTTATATATTGTATGTATATATGCCGTCCACGAGACGGCGAGACGGCTTCATGCAGTGTTATAACGTGGCGGGAGAAATAGGCGGTTAAAACGGCGCTCCCACGAGCCGCCGCCAACCAACAACAACGATGCCGACATCTTCTGACGTAGCCGGCGTCATCGACCACCATGATCCCTCTTTAGCTTGTCTCTCTTTCTTCTTCTCTTTCTCTTTCTTTCTTTCTTTCTTTCTCTCTTTCGCTTCCCTTCTTCCTTTGTCATATTCACTGTCTGTTTCTTTGTTGCACTCACGTGTACCCATGAATAACATAGAAAAAGAAAGAGAGAAGTACGTGCGTATGTGTGTATATGTGATCACAGTGAACAGAGCGTGACAGATCACAGAAAGGCACCACACAAATCCTCCCTCAGTGAGGATTCGTTGAGATTTCAGTAGTCACGATAATCATCTTTAAATCCAATTACTGTTGCTTGTATTATTACTATACACGATTATGACAAGTTTTATTGTTAGATAAGATTAGAATGCGGCCATTGTTTATGAGAGTATTGACCGAAGGTTTGATTTTACTGAGAGCTCCGAACGAAAGAAAAGTATCATTATGTCAAAAAAGAAATGATTTAATCATTAATGACAGGAATCAGGGAACATTGTATGACATAGATAAAATTTCATTTGAGATCCAATAATTGTCATGACTTTGTTCGATTGAAATATTATTTTTAAAACTGGTCATCGTGACTTTGTTCGATCATTCGTTATTTCAATTCATTAACAATAAGAGAGATATTATTGCTTTTGTGCATTTGATCGTCGATAATGCAGGTTCCTGTCATCCCTTTTAACTTTTATTACTCATTCATTGTCTTCGAAGGTTTCATAAGTATTTTTTTTTCATGTTCTTCTTCTTCTTCTTCTTCTTCTTCAGACTGTTGTCTTCCTTCCGTCAATCTTTCCTTTCTTCTGGGAGTCCCTCAGAAAGGCCTCTCGCTTTCGTACTGGATCACCTTGGTCTGTGTTACTCGACGACGACTCTTCACCTTACTTACTTATTATTACTACCTCGAACGAGCAAGATCGAATCTCTCTCATAAAATCAATGTAAAGAACGTCTTCTCCTTTCTTTTCCTGAATACGAGTTGCAAACGTCATCAAAAAATAACGGGAGTCGAACTTTAATTCCAATAGAAAAAAACGTAAGAGTAGGCAAAATGAAAATAAGTACATCGACTTCATTGTATCTTCAACACCTGCATCTGCAAATATAAAAGAGATTTAGAGAAAAAATTAGAAAATCGTTTGAATTGAATTACTGAGAGAAATAGAAAGAGAACATAAAGCACGTCAGCTCGTTCGAGGCAACACGCGAAAGGAACGATTTTCACCATGTAACATTCGATCCTGAATATAACCCGTTTACGTCGCCCACGCAATGTTTCTAATCTCTCGACGACTCGATGTCTTAACACATAGGGTGTCTTTTAATTACTATTGCAAATGTCTTAGTATAATTAGATATAAAAGAAAAAATAAATAAACAATATACTATACAATTTTTTTCTCTATCAAACTTTGTTTGCATCAAAAATAGTTTTTAATATCGATTAAGATTTAACTACATTTCTTATTCAATGGAATCAATACCTTCATATCAAAGGGACACCCTATATATATATATATATATATATATATATACACACATATAAGCGACGATACACTTCGCATAATCATGGAACCGTATTCGCCATACTATATTTATGTGTGTATGTGTTTATTACGAAATCCAACCAAGTTACCCAAGATCCCGATGTGACCGGCGGTTTCTCTTTGTTCCACTGACTGCCTTCTAAATAATCAAACAAATCTGTATGTGTTCCCTCGTTGGTTTCGATGGGTACGTTTCGATGCGTTTCCGTTTGTAGAGAAGTCGGTAATCCGATAAAAATCTTTAACATTTAGCAATAAAGAAATATTATGTACTTCCGGCCGATCTTAAAGATAATTGACTTTCAACGTGATATTTTCAATGAAAAATAAAAGGGAGAAGATCTTTTCTATATGATCACTTTATAGGGAATATCTAACACATCGTACTTCTTCATCCTGTTGTCCTGAATGTTCTTGCTTATACACAGGACAATATAAGAGGACAGGCCAACTGGAATCCAGCCGAGCAAAGACCACCAGCTTACGTACTGCAGGTTGCATAACGGTTTCGCACAACATCCAGTATGTAGTATCCGATGTCTGTGCAAAAGAAAAAGATGTCTATGCATATATAATATATATATATATATATATATAATATATATATACATATATTCACATATATAATATATACGTGTGTGTATATATATATATATATATATATATATAAAATTCATCAGTTGTATGCACTTGATTCGAATCTCACGCGCGTAGTAAAGAGAGAGAAAGAGAAAGAAAGAAACGAGTCTTAAGTAACTTTACTCTTAAATAATGTCTATCGATCAGACAGATCTTTTCTTTTATTTTCTTTCCAACGAGTTCATAGATAGTCTAATCGTTGTTAAATTCTAGTTCGTTATTATAAAAGTATCATGTTAAATGTGCTTTTCAAACATTATCTACGTTGAAATATTCTAGAACAAGGTACGTGGACAGTGAATTTAATATCGACGAGTTTCAAATAATAAATCACACCGGGAACGTCAAATCGTTCAACTGGAACAACTGCGACAGTCGGTTAACGAGAAAATCGTAGACTCTCAGTGCATTCAAGCAGAAAAATATTTCTTCCTATATCTATTAATAAAGCAAATAGAGAATTGGTATATTACGTTTAATGTACTTACTTAAATACTTGTGTCAAAATATGATACGATAAGAAAAAGAAATCAAAAACAAAATCATGAGACACGAAATGGATCCTCGAAAGAAAATTATTCGAAGGTAGTCTTCTACATTGTCTCTCATCGTAAAACGAATTGGACTTAGTCACCTATCTTGTTCCTTCGAACGTTTAGAATAATTAATGAGGAAAGTATGCAAATCTAAAAGATAAATAAATGTATGTGTATAAGTGTCTTCGTCTGTAGTCGATAATATTACCGTTCGGTCGTCGAGCATTGAATTATATATCACGAAGACAAGTTCTTCTTCTTCTTCTTTTTTTTTTCTTTTTCTTTTTCTTTGGTATACCGCATCTTCGTCTTCCTAAGGTTAGACGTTTTGTTTTAAGATTCAAGTCTCTCAACCACAAACGACTCACTCCATTTCATGTGAAAGTACTCATTGCTAAGATCATCGGATATCTTCGTGTACTTCCTAAAAAAAAAAAAAAAAAAAAAAAAAAGAATAGATCAAAGTATATGCTCGTTTGATCGCTATAAAATTGATCATTGAAGCACAAAATAAAAAAGAATAGAGCAAAGAACACTATTCTGTTTTATACCTTCTACTATCGGATTTTACTTTCACACGTTCGACGATAGAAACGAGCAATTCGTTCATTTAGAAGGATTTGATTTTATCTTAACTAAGAAAATTAATAGACACGAAAGTCGCACACACAATTGAGATTAGAGAGAGTGTCATCAGAAATACTTTTGAGAATGAATCTCGAGTTTAATAAATTGAAAAGAGAAACGAGACCAAGAGGGGAATCTCTTCCAATGTGAAAGAGCTCTGGATTTGCATTAATTGGGAATCAAATTTGTATAACGTTTCCGAGGAAGAAATTTTTCAAGAAAAGATGAGAGAAGATCACCCACACACGCACGCATATGCAATTATAATATGCATTATTTATAAGAGAAAAATGTAAATTTATCGTCGAAGTTGAAAGTATCAAGACATACAAATACGAGACGATGTTCTTCTAAGAGGAAAAAAAAAAGAAAAGAAAAAAGAAAAAAAAATATTCTCACATAAATCTCGTGCTATGAATTATAAAACTTTGTTACAAGAAAAAAGAAAAACCCTCCTCAAAAAAAGAAAATAATAAATTAAGTAAAAGGAAATGACAATATTTTCTTATAAAAAGCATCTACCACAATTCAATTTGTGATACTTTCTAAATTTTATTCTTTATTAAGTTTAACGACCTATAATATTATCGTAATATGATTAGACCCTTATAATATTCAACTTCTTGTAAATATTTCAACGTGTTGTTTTTTGTGAAAGTGTTCGATCCGCGTTAAATTCGTCTGGACGCCCACGATACGCGGATCCGCGATAGCGAACACGCTGCCCAGGTAGAAGAAGAGTAAGAAGAAGAAGAGGAAGAGAAGGAGGAGGTGAGGGTGGAGGTAGAGTTGATGAAGGAGGTGGAGGAGGTGGAGGAGGAAGAGGAGGGCCGGTTACACTTTTCTCTTATGTAATGCAGCTTGAGGTTTCTGCTCGGTCTAGCGTATACACGAGCCGCCTTACAAACTGAAAACAAAACGGAGAGGGCATTGTTTCCATACGTACAGTAATGTTGTTTCTTCGTCTTTCATGAAGAATAAAGAAAGATTTTAATGGAGAAAGCGATTCGATAAGAAAGAAAAACCAGTGTCGTTTCATCGATTTTCTACTAATTCGTTGCACTCTCTTTGAATAATGGTATTTCCTTAATTATACTATTCAATTTCCTGAAAAAAATTAATATTATTATAAATGATAATTTTATTGTGTAAAGGGTTAACTGGAATATGTGTGTGTGTGTGTGTGTGTGTGTGTGTGTGTGTGTATTCACATGTGCTCGCAATCGTTCATACGTAAAATGTACGAGCTCCTAAGGTTACGACCTCACCCGATGAACAACGCCATCAGGAGCGTAGAATATTGCGAAGGTTCCATCGAAGAAAACCGGTATTAAGAGTCAATGAGAACTGGTTCGTGAAGAGAATATGATGTCACTTTCGTCGCGTATATGCACGTATACCTGAAAAAAAGAAAAGGATAATGAGTGTTATACGTTGATCGAATAGTAAGAGATAGATTAAGAGAAGAGTTAGATTTTGATTTTCAACGTCTCAGGGACACATTATGAAGTCCTTTATTATTATAGAAGCTTACACAAGACAGGATCATTTCTTAAGATCCAAGGATAAATTTGTTGGTCAAGATTATTTTTAAAAGTTCATGACTGTTCAATAATGTTTAATATATTTTGATTGTTTCTTTTCTTAAAAAAAAAAGAAAAGAAAAAAATTGACTTTTGCTTGATACTCCAAATAAGAAGGAAGAAGAGACGATCTTTTCTTCATCGGTTCTCTTTATGAATTCACGACTCTTCTCAACAAGATAGAAGGGAGCCGAGGGTTCACCTTTCACCCTCGAGTAACTGTATAACGATGGAAAGTCAGATTATGCCAGGAGAGGTAGACGTCTGGTTAAAACCTGCTTCGATTACGCGTCGATTACTGGACTATCACGATGAACACGAAGGAGAGAGGCTTCTCTTCTTCTTTGTTTCATTTCTCGATCTACATGAGAAATATATATATACGCATAGTGTATATATAGTGTGTATGTACGTCTTTATATATATATATATATATAAAGATTTCTTAATATATCAACTTGAATTTAGTATTAGAAAATGATGAAGAAAGAAAAAAAAGAAAAAGTTTACGTAAGGATTCACGAGCCGCTTCCGTTTCATTTCGTTTAACTTTCAAACGTTTCTTATCTTGATTTAACTCGTGAAAAGAATAAGACGGATGTTTCTTCAAAGCAACAATCTCTTTGATTCAATTCATCCATAATTAATCATATCAAGTTAATAAAAAGTTAAAAAAGAAAAAAAAGAGATTCCATTTTTCAAATAAATATGTTGAATAGATTTGAATGCTATCCGGATTTTGATTCATTAATTATGTATTTTGGATTATGTTAGATAAATCGTGGATAAAATCGTCATTGTTGAATCCACTTGAAAGTTAACTCACTAACATCGTATCAAATTGATAAAATTGTAAGAAAAGAAAAAGATTCTTCATTAGTTCTTCGGATAAAATTATTGAATCTGTCTAAATAATTTGAGCGTTAACTCATTGACGTTAAATATCTCTTGATTTTAAAATAAAAGTAGGAAGAGCAAACAAGTAGTTCGAGTAACTTCTCAACAGCAGCAAACTCCGTGAAAGATTTACTCGTGCATCGAGAAAACTCGATCGTGATTCAGTCTACGAAGAGCGTGGGCGTCGATAACCAAATTGTGGTGAGGTGAAAGAGAAGTTTGAAAGAGAAGGAGAGAAGGTTTATACACTCCTCGACGACGACGCCAACGACGACGACGTCGATGCCGACGACAACGTTCGTTCTCTTCACAGTACCTCCAAGTGAAAGTCGCGAATGGCTGTTCAGTCGTGCGACGACGTTCAAAGTGTTCGGATCTCTTTCGTTCGTTCGTTCGTTCGTCGTTCCTTACATCTACGTTCTTTTTCTTTCCATTACTTCCTTCTTTTTCTCCTTTTTTCGCTTGGTTTCCGTCAATTCGCTGACCTTGAACGGTAAAAGACGAAGCGTATCTTCTGAACGAGGACGATCACGTACGAAACTCGTGCAAACTGTAAATGGAAATGCAAGAATTTATTTACAAGTTTTTCGTGTGTTAGAACAGAAAAATACACAAACACACACACGTACACACATACTCACGCACAGACACACACACGCACATATATATAAACAAATGAGTAAATAAAAAAAACAGAAAAGATGTTTCTTCATTCACGGTGCATTCGGTGATAGATGATATCCCGCTTCCCATGGGACTATATATACATAAAAAAGAAGAAAATAAAAAGTCTGAAGTTTTACTCAAAACACGCATTCTTCTTTTTACGAGAGAAGCTATAATTTATCGTAAGTATCTACTGATCGTGACTTTTTGTTTGTCTCATACATCCTTAAAATTTTAATAATTATACTCATAGTTTTCTCGTTTGGAAGATGATGTCAATTTGATTGTAGATCAATGGAATTACTATTCGACATGTTGGCACACTAAACTAACAATTTTCTTTTCTTGTAATTCTTTGCAATCAGTTTTTTATCAATCTATTTTTTATATATTTATATATACATATATATATATATATGTTGCTATAACGTATTTTTATTTTTTAATTCAAACAAATATATATAGCTAAATTATTTATTGCTAAATGATTTTCATTAAATAAAAATTTGCTTTATTTAGTTAAGAAAAAATTGGACTACTTTCTTCTATATTATATTTTTTATAACTGCTCGCAATTTTGTCAGAATTACGTATATTCGTATAGGTATAAAGTAATACTCGTTCGATGGAACCAGTCATACCGGATAACTTCTTTTTTTTTCTTCTTTTCATAAGGAAAAAAATATGGATAAATTCTGAGAGAACGTGCATGTTACAAGCTACATGATGTATATACATATATACATACATACATACATACATACATATATATATATATATATATATATTCTGGCTTTGTGTAACCAAGTCGAGAGTCACTCTTCAACAATTGTGAAAGGTTTAACCTCGGAGGTAGTAAAACACCTTCGCAAATGGCGCTAATATCAACCCATCGAATTTATTTCCGACCTTTCACAAATGATAGAAATGATAAAAAACGAAGGTCTGCATGGTAGTCCAAAAAAAAAAAAAGAAAAAAATAGAGTCAATTCGTCAATCTTTTAGTAAAGTAAATCCATCCAGAATTATTTCTTTAATCGATGATTCTGCAAATATGATAAAGTTTAATAAGTTTTTCTGTATACATCAATAAAAAAAGAAGAAGACATTATGTAATATATCTGTAGTATGTCCACATAATTAACAAGACAAAATGATCATTGAAAATAAAACTAGGTAGTCTTTTCATAAATGCATGAAACGTGATAAAAAGCGGTTCATCATCCCATATGTCGTTTGACCGTACCGGTTTCGAAGTTGGAGGACACAAAAGAACAATTTCTTTGACTTTACGCTAGAAATCGTCATTGTTTTCTCATTATCATCATCATCATCATCATCATCATCATTATCATCATCATCATCATCACCATCATCATCATCATCATCATTATCATCATGGTCGTCGTTCGTAGTCGTCGTCGTCGTCGTCGTTGTTGTCGTCGTCGTCGAATGTCTTGATTATACCATAACGAACTTGGTACTTGGAGGATGAAGCTAGAAAAGAAAAAAGAAGGAAGGGGGAGATAGGACATGTTGAGACACTCTCTTGTCGTTGGTCTCTACCTGGATAAACCTGGAAAGAACTCGAGAGCCCGTTCAGCGCTGCCTGGCAACGAGTTCGCCTCCGTACGGCGAAACGACGGCAAGCGGATAAACGAACGGTGCTTCCAGGAGATCAGCCGAGCAGGAGTCCTTTCACGTAGCCCCTTCTTTTTGCGGTTATCTAACGATACGTGCGCGTTTGTTCGGTCAGCTGGTTTGCGGAATTGTTAGTGTTGGATATAGGAGGTAGTGGTGAGAACGTAGACAGGCATGGATATTTCTTGGATGGTAGCTTTGGTCGCTATAGGTAAATGTCTGAAAAATATTTCCATATCTTTCATATGTGTTCTTTTCTATAATGATTTTATTATTATTAAAATATAGAGAATACTTTGACTTTAATATTTAATTTTTGTTTGAACGTATAAAAGACTCACTTATGATATAGTAGATACGTAATTATTTGTATTTTCAAATCGTGTCTACTTTGGAATCATGTTTGATAAAAACAGGAGATATTGGTGATGATAGGTAAGCTCGGATTCGATTGAATGAGAAGTTTGATCTATAGGTATAACATGACTGGAAAATATTTGTGTATAATTAATATATATGTTTGTCTTTTAGCAGCAGCTTTAGCAAGAGTAAAAGACTTTTTGTGAATATTATTTTTATTTTTTCAGAACGTATATACTCTGATAAATAAGATGGCAAGGCAGCAGACAGCCGATCGAAATATACCTCACTTACGTGACATTTTCGGTTTTGGTAACAAATGGGAAAATGCACGTATGCAAGCCGAAGAAAAGGCTGCTGGACATGACAGCGCGGTTTCAGTAGGTTCAACTTCTGGCGAAGAAGAAAGTCCGAAGAATAGCAAGAAGAAGAAGACCAGAAGACGGGACAATAGTAAGACCCTTACCGAGAGCGATGTCAAACATTTGGAAAGACATCTTTCAATGAAGAAGACGATACGCAAGAAGATAATGCGTGATCTTCAACAAGCCTTCGTTGAAGATCCTAATGAGTTCCGCGTCGATGATATACCACCGGAACAACTCAAAGCTGAAATCAATATTCAGAGTCTCAGTTTCGGTACGCCATCTCAAAAACAGGGACGCACGCGTGGCAATGCCGAGAGCACGTTTCTTGATATGCTTAGAGCAGGTGGTGGTAAGACATCCTTTTTTCTTTCCAACTGTAATAATTATTTCAAAAGTCATTAAAATAATAATGAACATTTAAAGTTTGATATAGATTCACAAAAATGATTTATTATATATATTTTATATTATATTAAGATATTATATAAATCTATCTCATTTTTTTTTCTTCCAGGTTTAGAAAAAAATGGTACCGACGGTGATAGAGATTCTGGACACGGTGGTTCGCCAACAAGAGAGACACCTAGTGCCCAAGATACCGATGATGAATGTAGCTATAGCTATGATGCTCCAACAGCGATGCCTCCGAAAAAAAGCGGCAACTTTTGGAGACGTTTTACTATGAAAAATCGTAATAAACGATAAGGATCAATCGTGTGATGATTTCATTCGAGAGTTTCGTTGACCAAACGCGAGGACACAAACTCTATATCGATATTTATTAATTTCCACCCTTTATTACCATCGTACCAACGTAGTTCGAGCAGAGATTTGCAACTGTGATATGCATTGAAGTCCAGTCCTACCCCTTTTGGAGAAAGATTCCTCATCCTCATCCTCATTTTTCTCTTCTCTTCTCTTCTCTTTTTTTTTCTCTTCTCTTCACTTCTTTTTTTTCTCTTTTCTTCTCTTCTTTTTTCTTTTCTTCTCTTTTCTTCACTTCTTTTTTTTTCTCTTTTCTTTCCTTCATTTTTGCTCTGTCTGCCTGTCTCTCTCTCTCTCTCTCTCTCTCTCTCTCTCTCTCCCTCCTCTCTCCCTCTTTCTCTCTCATTTTTTCTCATTCTCTCTCATTCACTTTCTTTCATACACACTCTTTCTCTCTCTCATTCTCTCTTATTCACTTTCTCTCACACACACACACTCTCTCTCTCTCTCTTTTTCTTTTCTCAGTTTTCATTGTAAGATTTTAAGAAGTTTCCAAAGAAGCTTTATTATAAAAAGCATCGAGTTAGAGACCAAGTCTATTTTAAGAAATTAAAGTACACACAAGTACACGCACAAAATAATATTTTGAATAATGTAAGCATATCAAGGAACATTGTAAGACATTCATTATTCAATATCTCTTAAATTCTCATGTCAATGACAATCACACACTATTATGTACAATTGAAAAATGATATGACAATACACCATATCTAGTAATAAAGTAACGTACAAAAGTTTCAAACATTTTCTATTTGTATACAATATACATCAAATCTATTCTTTAGAAAAAAAAAAAAAAAAAAATCTTGAAGGACCATTCTATACACTGTGTATTTTATATATTATATAATATGGAAACTTCTTAATGATCTGCGTACATACATAATCAATTATATTTGTAATAATAATAAGCACACTCATTTTCTGATATTTACTTCTATTAACATTTAAGAGGAGAGTGATGAATGTGAACTATAGTTTTAGCTTCTAAGAATAGATAGTTTTCTTAATGTGTTTAAACTCAAGTGAAAATGTGAATTTTGAAAAATATATGTATAAATATATTTGAAATGTACGCATACGCACGACATTGATATATACGTGCATATTATTAATATTAGCTAGTCAACATCGCCCTTGAATAAACTTATGCAGAATATCATAATAATCTTCTGATTAAATAGGAAAGCTTTAATCATGGGAACGAAAGCTTTTTGCAATTATATGATGTTTAAAATACTGCTTTAAAGAGAAAAGTTTATATTACATTTATAACCAGCTCAATCAATTTCTTAACCATCTTTCTTAATCAGAACACTCTTTTCATTATAAAATAAATCTGTTCCTTCAGCTTTACAATTAATCGAAATATACAAAATATTATTGTTAAAATAATTAAAAGATAAGTTTTACTTGAAAGATGTTTAATATTTACCAAAATATCTTCTAGCCCCATAGTAATTATAATCGCCATTTTTTTATATCCTCTAATATATTAAATAATTTATTATCGAGTGCAAAAGAATTTATTCATTCATTTTTATTTGGCGATATAAAATATAATATATTTTGCCACTGTGATTTAATTTCAAATAATTTAACTCCATTGGTTAGTATCAAATTGAAAGAAAATAAAATAAATAATAAAAATTAACATTTAAATTATATAAATATATACAATTTTCACAAGTAATCATTGGGACGTTGGAACGACAAATTTAAATTTTTTTTACTTGCTATTTCCTGTTACAAATTTATTCCACAAGGTGGTGCCACCTATACATTAAATATATCATTCGTAGAGGCATCCATCTTTAATATATATAAGCAATATGTACACTTCATGTGTAGCCCGTATAAAGTTTATATTAACGAGAAATTCGAAGATAGAATAAACGCGAGTAAGATTAAACACGATCGTGACAATAAATAATCACAATAATTTAAATAACGATTGTTTATGCATAATTGACAGTTAAATACAATGGGAAAATCACGAAATGGAAAGGCGGCAGTTGTCTTGACGTTAATTGCTTTTATATTTGTGGTTATAGCATTCACCACACCCAATTGGCTTGAAACGGATGGTAAATTGGAAAATCCAACATTTAGAAAAATTGGTAAGTAATTTTTGTCATTTAATTGTCCAAAATGTATATTTATATTCTCGTTAATTAATATTCTTAATTAAATATTTTTATTTGAACTTAGAAGTATGTGTCATCCATAATGAATCAGAGATTTCAATGATTATGATAGTAAATATTAAATAATTATTTTCTTTCTCTTAGGTTTATGGCAAGTTTGTTTTCAAGGTTTTGAAGATCCACATCATCTATATGATACTAGATTCTATGGTTGCTGGTGGGTTTTTGAAGAAGAATATTACATCATTCACGATATTCTTTTACCCGACTTCTTCGTTGCAACACAATTTTTCTTTACTCTGTGTATGACATTATTATTAATTGCTGGATTTTTAACAATAACTTATACTTGTTGTTCGCGACATCATGAAAAATTTCAATTGCTTTTATGGGCAACTGGAGGATCTTTAAATTTAGCTGGATTATGCGGCATTATTTCTGTTATAATATTTGGTGCTAGGGGTGATGGACGTGATTGGTTGCCTAATTGGGAGCACAATGATGTTAGTTGGTCATTTGCTTTAGCAGTTGTTGGTAGCTTTACAGCAATTGCCTCTGGTATACTCTTTTTGATTGAAGGACGTCGATATAAAAAGAAAGTAGAACGAATATTGAATGAAGAACAAAAAACTCACACTACTATTTAATGTATTTCCATATGATTTATGCTACTTTATTTATAGCAGAGATTATTCTAGCAAAAATATTTTTAGTATTAGGACATGTGTTCAGAAACCATGCATTGCATAAATACAAATAAGAATCCGTCCAGGCACAAGTGCATTTGCTATATCTAATATAGTAAATTGCAATATGCCTAAATATATATATATATATATATATATATATATATATATAGCACCTAAGAGATATTAGAAAGACTAATAATTGTATACATGTTAATATTATGCTTTTTTATGATTTTATATACAGTGTTATATATCTAAATTTATATGTATAATGTGTTTTGAACACTTTCACAGTTATACATTTGAATCTTAAGAGATCATAAGAAACTATATATTTATAAATCATGAATTCTAGAAAGAATTTAGATAAAGTTTGTTGCATTTCTTAGACTGTACATCATGTATCATTAATTCCGTCCGTAATAATGTTAATTTTTATAAAAAAGAAAGAAAAAAAACAGTAGTATCTGTAAATATCAACTATTGTATATAAAGTTTCTATATAGTCTTAAAAAAAAATATATTATACGCTATATTTTTTACATCATGTAACATGTATTAATGATTAATTATTTAATAAAATCATTTTTTAAGATACTAATTACTAATTAGTATCTTAAGATTAAACAGACATTTCAAAATTTTCTATGCTCACTGTGTTAATTTTTTTATTGTTGTAATTTATATATTACTTTTACAAAAATCAAAACATGAGTTCGTATTATTACTATTACTATTACTATTACTACTGTAATAATAATATACAATATCACAATATAATAAAAAAAAAGAAATATATATATTATATAAATTATATATATCTTACATTACACTTGTGTTACACAAAGATTTTTTGTTCTGCATTTTGAGTAGATTTTTTTTGCGCAAATTTAAAAAAAATCGCATTATCTATCGATAATTTGAACACGTGACCATATATCGATAAATATACTTTACAAAGCGTTATTTTTGTTTTCATTCATTATCATTTCTCTTTATCATAACACGCGTTACATATAAAATAATTTTTTGTAATATTTTCGAATACATAAATCATGAGGTCAGTTCAAATAATTAAAACTTTCGATTATTTTACATCCATATAAATAATTTACGATGAATACGAATTATAATGAACTAATATTTAAACAATAATTTATTTATTTAAATATGCTCATTATTTTATATAAATTACTAGTTTTTAATATTATGCTCTTTTGGAATTTCTACATATAAAAATTTTATATTTCTTTCAGTTTATCATTGTTATTAATATCTACCATAACCAATTTTTTCATATCGATTTTTTTTCGGTTCTTCTTTTCCTTTAATATTTCAATTTTTCCTTACTGCATGTACGCAAATTTTTATACACGAATTGACTCTGGATTCATAACCTATTGAATGGATTAATGTCGAATTATTTGTTTAATTTTTTTTTATGAATTCTTATTTATTCTTATTTATATTCAAGAATATATTATGTTAAAAACGTATATACATTTTTCCCATTTGAATCGTACGCATATATAATATTACGAACAAGTTGTAGAATAGAGCTCTAGGCTTCTTTGCGTGTATGAAGAATACAGTGTATCATAGAGTATTATTCTACACCATATGTCAAACTAGTAATTACACACTTGAGAAAATAATATGAGTACATTTTAAGGCAGTTGTGCGTTGAATACTCACATAACTGGTTCGATAGATATGAGGTTATATTAAACGAAATTATATTGTATTGTATAACAATTGGTAATTGATATTTTTAAATAGAAAACAAAATTTATAGAGCAGATCATTTTCTGCAATCATAATATAATTCTAACAGATTTCATTTAATTATTTTTTAAAAATAGGAGTATATTGAATTTTGCTTAATGGAGAAGATAAGAAGTTTATCTGGTGATGTAGGTGTTGGCATTCTTTTATTGGCCTTGTTTTGTATTAGCATAGCATTTGGCACACCAGCATGGTTGATCAGTGATCCTAGAATAATAGGTGCTCAATTTGATAAATTGGGTCTTTGGACGCATTGCTTTAGATCCTTACCAAGCCCTTATGAATCTGATGCACCTACACAATTTTTTGTAGGTTGTAGATGGGTTTATGATCCATTTACTAAGGGATATGATAATATTCGAAGCTTTTTAATGCCACGTAAGTAAATCTTTTAGTTCCCAGTTAAAAATTTGTAATCTTAGATGATATAAATCATACTAATATCTTTTTTGCATTAAAAGTTTCAAATATCAATTTGTATCTTCAAACTAATAAACTGTACAGTCTTCTTATTAACAACATTTTGTTACAGCTTTTATGATAGCTACTCAATTTTTTTTCACAATGTGTTTTCTACTTGTCCTAATATCATTTGGATTAATGCTGCTGTTGGTATTATGCTGTGGTCCGGAGGAAAAAAAATATATCCTACTTATTAAAATTATTAGTTATTTATTATTCACAAGTGGTCTGCATGGTTCTATAGCTGTCATTATATTTGCATGTTGTGGAAATAAGGATGGTTGGATGCCAGGTCATGAAAATAATTATTTCGGATGGTCTTTTGCAATGGCTGTAGTTGGCACTACCTTAGCTCTTATAGCAGGTATACTGTTCCTTACTGAAGCAAATATACAGAAAAAGAAGCGTAAATATTTAAAAGAATCTCAAATACGATTTCAATTAGAATCAAATACATAGAGTTTGCACTTATGTTGAAGCATCATACAACATTCCTTTGGAAGAGGTTTATTACTTTAGTGAAAAGAGTCAATATACTTATTTATATACAAAATAATTAATGCTGTCTTTTTTTAAATAGGAAAGAAAACTTAAAAAATTAATCTTTTATACTCAATTTTAAGATATAAAAAACATATAACTATATACGTCAAAACTACGCTTTTTATATCGATCATATATTTGCTTTGTGATTGTCCTAATATTTCATATGTATTTTTTTTAGAGAGAGAGAGAGAGAGAGAGAGAGAGAGAGAGAGAGAGAGAGAGAGAGAGAGAGAGAGAGAGAGAGAGAGAGAGAGAGAGAGAGTGTGTGTGTGTGTGTGTGTGTGTGTGAAATAAATATAATTTATGAACTTGCTTCGCTTCTGTTAATTTAAATACATTTGTAAAAGTATTATATCTATATTATTTTATAAAGTCTAAACGTTTTGTCTTGGATAGAATTAAGAACTGAAATAGAAATAGAGTTGTGTTTGTGTATAAACGTATGTATTATATATATAATAATTATATCATTCAAAAATGATTATTACAAAAAAATTAAAAACATATTTTTATCAAAATATATGTATAGTATAAAAATTTCTGGAAGCATGTTGTTTTTATATCTATTTTTATGCATTTACTGATTAGTAAATTTGGGTTGACGCTTCTCAATGAAAGCAGTCATTCCTTCTTTTCTGTCATTCTGAAAAAAATTAAGAAATATTTATAACTTCTTTTATAGCCATACTGAATGTTATCTGTAATAAAAATATTTCTTACTGTGGCAAATGTTCCATGAAACATTCTCTTTTCAAAGTGTAATCCTTCTTGCAATGTAGTTTCATAAGCTAATGTATAATTAAAAATTGATCAATAATATAGCTAACGAAATTATAATTATATATAATAAAATTATAAAAATACTTGTAATTACCCATGTTAACAGATTCTTTTGCCATAGATACAACTAATTGCGAATGTGAAGCTATCTTTTCTCCAAGTTTAATTGCTTCTTGTACAACTTTATCAGATGGGAATACTTTACTAACCAAACCTGGAAAAATAATAAACTTAATCTCCAATCTTTTTGTAAAAAATTAATCAATTACCTACCACTTTTTTCAGCTTCCTCTGCAGTTATTTGATTTCCAGTAAGTACCATTTCCATTGCCTTACTTTTTCCTATAGCTTTAGTTAATCTTTGAGTACCACCAGCACCAGGTATTGTACCAATAGCTATTTCTGGTTGACCAAATCTTGCTTTATCTCCAGCATAAATAATATCACACATCATAGCTAATTCACATCCACCACCTAACTAAAAATAATAAATTATATCTATAGAAAATATAAACTTTATAACATAATAAAAAAAACTTACAGCATATCCATTTACAGCAGCAATCACTGGTTTAATAACTTTTGAAACTCCATTCCAAAATGAAAGAAAATTACCTTTCATAGTCTGAGAATATGTATTATTAGCCATTTCTTTGATATCAGCACCTTAATAAATTATTTATTAAATATAAACAGTATGTAAATACTGCTAAATAATTGAATATATATATATATATATATATATATATATATATGATATATATGATATATTTATATTTACCAGCTGCAAATGCTTTCTCACTTCCTGTAATAACAATAGCTCCAACAGTATCATCTTTATCTAACTTTTCTATAGCTTCATTCAGTTCAATCATTAACTGATTACATAAAGCATTTAATGCTTTTGGCCTATTCAAAGTAATTAATCCAACATTTTTTCTTTCTCCAGTAGTCTCTACCTTTATCAATTCATAATTATGAATTTGAGCTGTAAATAATCATTAATTTATTTATAAATTCGAATTATACAACAAAATAATAAAAAACTTTTTTTTACTTGTGTTTTAAAAAGCAAATAATAAAAAATATTTGTTTAGTTATTTTTTTAAAAACATTCTTTTTTTTACATCTTTGCTTCTTATCAATATAAATCGATTGTTCGAGATTCGTAATTGTTTATAATGGAAAAAACCGGCATATCAACTCATAGATAATCAAATTCAAATAAATATATAATGCAAGTGTTTTGAAATAATCAAAACTTCGTAATTAAATTTATTAATATACAAAAGACAAATGTATTACTTAACAAAAGTGTGAGAAAATGATCGAAAATTTGAATTAGTCCTTTGCTACCTTTACGATAATAGAATATCGAAAAGAACACAAACAATCGAATGTGTTTATGAATTTACTTACAAGAATAAAACTTGATGAAAGATGCAAATTGTTGTGGTTTTCTAGCGATATCAAAAACGCGAGGAAATAATATTTGTCCTAAGCGAATAGTTGCCATATTTATCGGTTCTTTCTATTTAAGTACGCGAACGAGAAAATAGAATGACTTTATTTTACCATATTATAGCTACGTGGCAACCACTGTATTACGAACTTGCGTTATAGCTTATTTATCATGGCTAAAGGTCATATTAAGCCAGTTGATTTTATTAACGATACTGTGTGAAAAAAAAACTCTATGTCAATAATATTTTTTATATAAAACGACGAGATTTATTAATCAACTATCGTTAAGTAAGTAATCTATTTTATCATTCGATCGATAATGTAAAGATTCATAAAACGAAATAAAAAAAGATAAGTATTTCATTAATTTAATTTTTTATTATAAAATAAGTACTATGTTATTTATAAAATTATTAACATACTTGCAAATTAAGATAAAAACAGTACAAGTCCTTTATAATTTGTTCTCCTTTCTTATTGGCGCGTTTTGAACTTTACCAACTTACAACGAATCACTTTTGACGTTTCGTTGCATCGAATTATGTTGCTCATACTGTAAAAGAAAAAAGATCTGGTCAGAATAAGCGGCAGCTTTAGGAAAACGGCAAAGTCATTTCGTGTTTTCTGACATTTCTTGTTAATATAAAAGCGCTCAAATCATGACAGCTAGGTACGATAGGGCGATAACAGTATTTTCGCCCGATGGACATTTACTTCAAGTAGAATACGCTCAGGAAGCTGTTAAAAAGGGATCAACAGCGGTATGTCGAATACCAATGGTTAACCTAACTTCTGCTTAATATTACTATTCGAAAATGCAATGTAATCCTTTCTAAGAATATATTTATTTTTAACTTAAATATATGTTCTTATTACAATATTAACATACTTTGTATTATGATTAACTCCTTTTTGAAGTTATGTTAATTCTTCAGGTTGGAGTACGGGGAAATGATGTTGTTGTCTTGGGCGTAGAAAAGAAATCTGTTGCTAAATTGCAGGAAGAACGTACTGTCCGTAAAATATGTCTTTTGGATGATCATGTTGTCATGGCATTTGCAGGTAATTTAAAATCGATTAGTATATGATGAAAAAGACAAAAATTTGTCACCATGACTAATCAATAATATAAAACTTTTTAAAGGATTAACTGCAGATGCTAGAGTATTAATAAATCGTGCACAAATAGAATGTCAAAGTCATAAATTAACTGTTGAAGATCCTGTTACTTTAGAATACATTACTAGGTATATTGCAGGTAGGCATTAGATAAGGTAACTTTGTTATTATAACTGTTATTTAGAAATATTAATTATCAAATATTTTATTTTAATTTTTTCTTAGGTTTAAAACAGAAGTATACACAAAGTAATGGTAGAAGACCTTTTGGTATATCATGTCTTTTAGCTGGTTTTGATTATGATGGTGTACCGCATTTATATCAAACAGAACCATCTGGTATATATTATGAGTGGAAGGTATTTTTATAATATTTGTCCTATCATTATAGTTTTTTTTAAACATTTTTTTTTTTTTTTTGTTATTTTCGTGCATTTTCTGCATATCTTGTCTTGTAGGCAAATGCAACAGGCAGAAGTGCAAAAACAGTACATGAATTTCTAGAAAAATATTATACACCTGAAGAAGTAGCAACAGAAAAAGGATCCATCAAATTAGCTATAAGAGCTTTATTGGAAGTAGTACAATCTGGGCAAAAGAATTTAGAAATAGCAGTCATGCGACGTGGACAACCTATGCAGGTCCTCTTTTAATTTGATTAAAAAGTTTTGATATAATATGAAATTTTATGTCTCATCATATTGTAAATTAATATTATCTTATTAATATAGATGTTAGACAGTGACACTATAGGAGAATATGTAACAGAGATTGAGAAAGAAAAGGAGGCAGAGGCTGAAAAGAAGAAACAAAAAAAGTGATGTACTTGTGTCCAAATACAGTACTATTATATTATTATAAATGTTTCTCATAAAATAAATATTTTGCAAATAGGTGAAAAACAGACGAAATACAATTTTCTTTTTGTACTATTTACTGCCATATGCATCATAAAGCACATATGCAAATCTTGCTATTCAGTATGTTTGTAAAAACATTTCATAAATTGAATTATACAATATTATAGAAATTGATATAACTTCATTTCATATGTCATTGTATAATTAACAATAAAGAACACATTTTGATTAAATTTCGTATGTTCATATACATGTGTGTTTGTATAAAAACTGCACTACTTACAAACCATAAAAATATGAAATATTCTTATCCTTGAAATTCACTATTTTATTTAAATATTTATAACATTTAATGAATCTGTGTAAAAATGAACTACTTCTGTGTTTAACATTGTCTTTTTGTTTTTAAATTGGTTTAAGGTTTAATAAATATACAAAGAGCTATTATTCTTCAATTAAATTATATCACATCCTAGAAATGAATAAAATTGTATATTCTATAATACTTAAATATAATCACGAGATAGTGATTTCCCACGGTGATTAAATATTTGAAATGATGGAAGATTTCTTAATGTTTCCCAAGATTTGTTTTCCAAATCAACAACTGCTCGTATTTCTTTAAAATCACCAGCTATGTACATTACACCATACATAACTATGAACAAACTTATTATACCTTGTATTAATATCTATAATCAACAATGTTATTAATATATGAATATCTTGTTATATATATAAATTATATAAATTAATATAGCTACTTACATCAATTGGTAAAGTAGTAAATTCTTGCTCAGTTATTCGCAAATATGATCTATCTATAAATATACATTTGATTATAACAAATTTTTTGTGACTTTACAGATATATATTAATTTGATCATGTCATAAACAAATAATTTATAAATCCATATGAATAGTAATTAATAACAAAATTTTTTAAATAAATTATATGGATAACTTAACCTACAATACGAATGAATTGATTTATAAATTAAATGTATTGAAAATTTACAAGTAATACTCACGTTGTGCAGCTGAATAAGCAGCATGCAACATGGAAATTACTCCAAGAAATGTTATGAATTTATGCATTGTTGTGGCTGGCATTTATATTATTTGTTATAAAAAATTATAAATATTGTTATGAACAATATATAAATAGTAGTACACCTTAACCTCTTTCTTCAATTTTTCACAAAAAAGTAAATAAGTCCTTTCGATTTTTAGTTCATTTTACATGAACATTAACAGATGGCGCTCAAGGTAATGTTCCATTTCATCAAGATGGAAGTTACCTATCTTCTTTAAAGTTGGATTTATGAAATATTGAAACCGTGGTGTAGTGTATTTATAAACTGTTTATGGCCTACTTGTATGCTGTGGTGCAGTGCGTTGTGCCCATGTGATAAGAGGAAGAAGTGTGTTTCACGTATAGACATTGTAGAAAAATTTGTAAAATATTGTAATATTATAAAAATAATTGATAGGACAGTAAATATATATTGATGTCCATTTAATAAGACTTAATCAGAGAAGATTTTCATAAAGAAAGAAAAAATATGGCAACCGATGAAAATTCCTGGCGAACTCAAAATTTTCGGCAAAGTGTAGTAGCAAAACTGTATGTTATTTTTAACATATTTTCAAGCATTATATATACATATATATATTGTAAATATACTTTTAAGTACTGCAGTTTAGTAAATTTTTATTATCTTTTTATGTTTATTATTATAAATATTTAGATATTTATTATTAATATTTTAAATAATATTCAAAGAATTAATTATATTAAAAGTTTCTATTCTGTTTTATGCATAGTGATGAAGCTGTGCAAATGTCAGGTATGCCTACAGCAAAAAATAGCATTGAGATGGAAAGTCATGTTTTTCAGAAGGCAAAAAGCAAGGTATATATATACATTGATATCAACATAGTAATGAATCTTCAAATTAATAAAATATCACTTGTCATATTCTAAATAAATAATAATTTTTATGTTATAGGAAGAATACTTAAGCTTCATTGCAAGACTTATCTTCCATGTTAGAGAAATGAGTAATTAATTAAATATTATTAATTATATACAGTAATACATCCCATAATATTAAACATTTTATAATTTTATTTATTTTTATCATAGATTCTAAAAAAGGAGCTGGAAATATTGCACCTGGTAATGCTGGAAGCGGTGGTCAAGGAATGCCAGATCCGATCGGTGCATTGCAAACTTTAGCAAGGCAGGGAACAGGCAATAATCAAATGATTGGGATGGGTGGACCTGGGCCTAATCCACAAGGCATTGTACCACAATCTTCTACAAATACAGCCACTAATCGTAAATATTAATTTAAATTATTCAACTTGCTATTATCAGTTTTTGCTGATATACTTAATGATTCATAAATTTTTATTTGGATCTGTTCATATTTATAGATTTTTATAAGACTTTGAATTGATTTTTCAGTCTTACTAATTAAATTAAAAAATTATTAAATTTTGAGGTAGGCTTTAAAAAATATAATTAAAATAAAAAAAATATAATTTTTTTGAAGAGAATGAATTTATCAACTGTCGGTAAATAATTTTATTACAATAATCTGGATATTTCTTTTTGAAACTTAATCGATAAAATAGAATAGTCATCATATATTTACATATATAACTGATCTTCATACAAAAATCTTTATTATATTTGGAAATATAAACGTATATATTATTAGAAACTTAACCTATGCGTGTATTAATTATAATTGAAAAAAAAATCGATCTGGCATTGATTTAATGCAAAATAGAATACAGTACTGTTTATAGTTAATTTCAAGCAGAAATAGAAATGTCAAATTTGAATAATTATTACTATGCTCAATATGCATCAATATCTGAAAGTGAACCTAATTATGATTCTGATAATCCAGAGGTTTTCGAAGCTCTTAAAAACTCTCCAACTCATATTCAATTTATTAATATCATTGAAAAAAGAAGAAACAAAGAATTATTATATGAACATTGGAAAAATATAATTCGTCATGAGTCAATTATAGAATTAAAAGATCAAATCAAAAAAGAATGTGGTATGAAAGTTCAATTAAGAGATAGAGTTGTAACATATATCTACAAGCCTGAAATAGATAATGATGGAAAATATTTTCGATTTAAATTTGTTTATCGTTATAGCAAAATATTACATAAATGGTATTTTTCTTTGGGTTGTAGTTTTTTACCTGATATATTAAAAATCAAAAATATATTAAAATATGATATATACAATCCGATTGGTCCTAAAATAATTAAGATCATGAAAAAAATGAGAGAAATTATAGATGCCTTTATAGAATCATATTTGTATATTTTTCAAATTATTGATTATGCAGAAAAAAAATATCCAGATATTGCATTTCAAGTAAATCGAAATCATACAAATTTAAAAATGTTATTGATGGAGAAGACATGGCCAAAGAGTATAAAGAAGATAAATACAACAGATATAATTATTGTTACCTTTACATTTGATAAAAATCTTGAAATTGACATTATTGATTTTGAATATCTATTCAATGAAAATGAATTAGTATCAGAAGATATAAAAAAAATGTATATAAATTTATTGTGGAATAAGTTAGAAGTTTTTATAAAATTACCTTTCTATGAAGCATTTACACATTTCATGGAAGAATGATGCATAATTATGAAGAAAATATTTTCTTGTTCTTCTATTAATTTTATTTCTTTACATAAATATATAAACATATGTTTGCAATTTAAATAAATAAAAATGCATTCATTATCTATTTATTTTATCCATTTCATTAAGTTTATAATATGATTTTGTATGATTTTTTTATATTTGATTTTTTATAATTAATTGTTATATATAACTTACGATTTTTTTGAGAGATAAACATGTTTATTATGTATAACAAACAAATGTTTCATTCTAATCCTAATACTTAATTATTAATAAATATACAAAATTATTATATAGGCTATATTTAATCTCACAACTGACTGTATTTCATTTTTGTTTCATAAGTCTTGCAAAGTTTAAATCAACGTCCTGGACAACCAATGACTATGCCTGGTTTGCCAAATAAAATGTCTGGAATGGGTATGATGCAATCTGTTGGTACTATGAGTCATATGAATGCAATTCAAGGTATGCAAAGTGGTGCAATTTTAACTCAAATTAATCAGATGAATCAAGGAAATATGCCACAGCAAATGAATCAAATGATCCCTACTCAAATGAATCAAATAACTACTGGACAAATGCAGCAGAATATGCAAGTAAATGTCCCTTGCATAGAATTGATTATTATTAAGATTATAAATCAATAATTTCTTTTTTGTATTAAATCAATATTGAACTTTTGTCAGAATCAAATGCAAAATCAATTGTCAGGACAAATGTCTAATCAGATTGGTGGGTCTATAAATAGTATGCAAACTAATATGCCTCAACAAATGAATCAAATTTCTTCTGGCCAGATGGGTCCTGCTCAAGTGACACAACAACTAAATCACATGCAAAGAAAAGTATGAAATATATACTTACAAAGAAATTTATTAATATTTTCCATGATATTTTAATGATACGAAATTTACTATCTCTCTTTTAGCCTGGAGAAATAATAAATACTGTATTTCCTGGTCCACGCAATGTTACTCCAAACCAATTCTTAAGACAAAGTCCATCTCCTTCTGCCCCTAGTCCAGCAGCTTTAGCAGCACCAGCAAGGTAATGTATTATTAATCTGTGTATATTTTTTATTAGAACATTTAAGTTCTTCTAAAAAAAATGAGTAAATTTTCAATATCTTTTTATAGTAATCAAATGGTAGCATCACCAGCTTTGGTACCATCTCCAAGTCCACAACATCCTATCATAGCAGGACCACAAAGATCTGTAGGTCAGTATATGCAAGTATAGAATAATCAAGTTTTCTAATAAGATTCTAAAGCAACATCAACAACAAATAATTTTTTAGGTATGGCACCATCTCCTAGTAGCTCATTAAATACTCCAGTAGCTGTGGGAGCAACACCTAGCCCTCAACAAGAAGATCAAGCATATAGAGACAAAGTTCGACAACTTAGTAAATATATAGAACCATTGAAAAGAATGATTTCCAGAATGGGAAATGATGGAAGTAAGAAATCATAAGATATATTTTGTTGATATGAATTTTATGATTTCATAAAAAAAATATGTAATTTTTATTTATGATAATCCAGATGTCGATAAACTAAGTAAAATGAAAAGATTGTTGGAGATTCTATCAACACCTAGTAAACGTATGCCGATGGAAACACTGTTAAAATGTGAGGTTGTATTAGAAAAAGTCGACTTCAAAAGGGGCGATGGCAGTGTCGGGCCACCTATAACAACTTTAAAAGAACATCATTTCTTTAGTCCACTTTTGGAAGCAGTAAGCACTCATTTACAAAGTCCGGTAGTAAATCATACTTTACAACGTACTTTTGGCCCATGTTTAGAGGCATTGTTTGGACCAGAGATCAAGTAAGAAAATATATTTTACGTCGTTGTATTTATAATTGATATATGATACGATTTTAGAAAGAAAATATTAAAAAACTTTGTACATTTGAAAACAGAACTTTACCACCGTTGAAGAAACAGAAGATAGAGGAACCACCTAGTGAAATACCAGATGTTTTACAAGGAGAAATAGCACGTCTTGATCAACGATTCAAAGTAATTATATACTTCTATATTATTTATAACGTACCTATAGAAAAATGTAAATAATCTTATACCAAGTTTTTATCCCGACACATATACGTATAGGTAAGCTTGGATCCAGCACAACAAAATGGTTCTAAATGCATACAATTAATATGCTGGTTGGATGATCGCCATTTACCATGTGTACCACCCGTATCGGTCATTGTACCTGCTGATTATCCTTTAACACCACCGCGTTGTGTTATGACGCCTCACGAATATACCACAACATTCCTTTGTGCCGTTCAAAAGGCACTGAACGCTCGTATTGCAAAACTTCCACGTCATTTCTCTGTATCACAGTTACTCGATACTTGGGAAATGAGTGTAAGACAAGCGAGTGCCCCAACGCAAACTCCTGTTACAGCTAGTACGGTCTTAATGAGTCTATAGCACAATTTTCTAAACGATTGACTTACTGTATCCTTATAATATAATATAATTATTGTATCAAACTCTTTATTTTAGTATATACGAAATGCTTACCAAAAAGTTGAACGGAGATTATGTGTGTGTGTGTGCGCGTGCGTATGTGTTTTCAAAATCTTATCATCGTCCAAAATAAATGACATACATTCCTTGAAATAATAATGAAAAACCTGTACAATTATTTGTTCTTCGCACTTATCTAAACTCTTAAATCTTTTATATCCTTATCGCAATTTATTTTTAGAGTCACTAATTCAATAGTTCTATTAGGTATGTTGAGATTATAAGATACAATACGTGATCTGTAAAACTCGTACGTTCACTGAGGAACCTACAATAGAAATGATATTATCGGAATCAACCGTGAACACTAATGCGCATGTCACCCTTTAACAATAAAATGAAAAATCGGAGAAAATAAGTAAAACGACGAACGTTTAAAATAATTATACTTAAACGTTGACGGTGTAAAACGACGAGTAAATAATAAAAAAGTTAAAACCGAGAAGAATAAGTAAAACAATGGATTTCAAAAGTAAAAATATTCTCGGTATGAGACAACGAATCAATAAACAAGTTCTCTCGATCGATGATGAATATAAAATTGCTCATTTATGGGAAATAGAAAATTACTATGATAATAACACTCATTGTCTGGTCGAACGAACACATTTATTCTATACGAGAAAAGGGATGTAACACGATATTTTTTCAAAATGATCAGTCTTAGGCATCTCATAAAACATATGTTCACTTTCGAACACCTTTGTTGGCGTTATAAGTATTGTTTATCTTTGATAGGCTGTTGGCCACCATTATATTCTAAAAGACAATTATTTAAAAGATTTTTCGTCAATTTATGTATAGTGACTTTGATTTTAATACAGGTGAATTTTTCTTTCAAACTTTTGATTCTATTGATCAACCTGTACAAATTCTTATCGTGATTCTTATACGCACATATAATTGTTAAATTATATTGTTATATTAGATATTTGCTCTTATCACTTCGGCAAACGAATTGGATGCAATTATTGAAATATTGAGCTATCTTTTACCTCTGTTAGGCATGAACACGCCTTATTTTGCTGTATACGTAAATATTGAAAAGGTAATTTACATATATATAATTGTATTTCTATTATTTTCAAAAACAAACAAAATTTATTATCTTCCATTCACAGACTCTTTATTTCTACAATCATTGTATTACTGATTGGAAGAAATTAGAAAGTGAAGAAGAACGTAACATTTTTCGAAAGTACGTTAAAGATAATACTAATTATGCTATTATACTAACTGGTAAGACGAGACAACTTTCACATTTTTTTAAATATGCATCAAAAAATAGTTATCAATTATTTATATAATAAATTAGTCATCATTTATGAAGAGACTATTATAAAAACAAATTTTTTTCAAAATGTAAATTCTGTGAAACATAAATTTATATTGAATCGTGACGTAAAATTTTATAAGAATTCAGCTTAGTATAGTAAATTTATCGTAAATAATTATTTCATTAAAACCCCATAATATTAATATTTATTCAGAAATATCAATTAATCAAAATTCGAATGGAATCCTATATTACGATTTTAAATATTGCAGAGAAATAAAAATTTTAAAAATGTGTGTATGTGTGTGTATTATGAGAATGAAAATTTTCTTTTTATTGTAAATATAAATTTCAGTAATATTCCACCTAATTGGTTATGGATTAATATTTATTTCATTAAAACCCATATATTTGGATATCGTTTCACCTCTGAACGAAACTCGATCACGTCAGACTGTCATTCCCGTTGAATTTTTTTTCATTGATAAAGACGAATATTTCTATTTGACATTCTTTATTATTTTTATAACTGGCTTTGTAAGTGGATTTGCCACAGTAACTTCTTTGAATCTACTTTTCTATGGAGTACAACATGGTTGTGCATTATTCGAATATGTTGGGTAAGATTCATTAAAATTATTCAAGGATCATTCTACATTATTGAATAATTGTTTTTGATTTCCCTATGATTGTGCCCTTAAATATTGCATTTTTTTTTTTTTTTTTAGATATAAATTAGAACATTTGATCGACGAAAATGAATTTAATCAAGACATACCGATCTCTAGAATTTATGAGAAGATACATCAAAGAATAATTAATAATGTTAATTTACATAAAAGAGCTATTGAGTTAGTATATATACATATAATAATTACTATATATATACTATATACATTAAGCATTTATACTAGTAGGAATTTATTTTTATATACATATCGTACGAATACTTAACAATAGTAATAAAATAGTAGTATTATATTAATATTGTTAGTATTATTACTTATATACCCAGCGGGAGACATATTCGTATAGTACAATATATATTTTTATACCTCTGCTATATGAATAAATAGCTCTACTATATATATATAAATAGTATTACATAGTAATATCATAGTAGTAATTATTATTTTGATTTTATTTGATTGAAAAAAAAATCGCAATGAAATGATCATAAAAAATAATTATAAAATTGTAATAATAATCGATCCGAAATAATATTCGTTCCTAATGATGATCAAAATAACCTAAAATTCTAATTTCTTTTTGAAGATATATGGACGTTCTTAATTCGATATGCGGATACTTTTTCTTCATAGCGATATTACTTGAAGTTCTAATCATCGGCGTCGATTTTCTCAAAGTGAGTGATTATTGCCTCAATTATAATTAATCATTATAGTAATACGTATTAAGAGCACATGAGATACGAACTGATAACATTATCGTCAGTTATATATTTACGAAACAGTGATATATTTACGAAGATCCTCTGTGGTCAGTCTTCAATTTATTGAAGAATATTTTTATTGAATTCAACTAAATAGATAAATAAATAAAAAGAGGAAAGAAAAATATTTGTTAACGAAATCTGTGTGAAAAGGTCTAACAAAAATTTTTTGTCGTAGTTGCAAGTCACCACAAATAATAATGCATTTAAGGAGCAACTTTTCTTGTTAATTTGTTATATACCTTCTAATATTTTTGTGGTGTATGTAACTTGTAATATGGGACAAAAAGTATTAGATACCAGTGCGGACGTGCTCGAAAAGGCGTAAATATTTTTTGTTCTTCCTTTTGCACCTCTATTTCGTATATATGCATATGATTTTTCTTCTGAAAAAAATGACAGTTTAATAAACAACAGCATATTCAAAATTAAATAATATCATTGTCTTTTATAGACGTATGGTACCATGGTATTTACTTACACCGACAATGCAAAAGGAAGGTATATTAATAATGATTAGAAGTATGAAACCATGTTACTTAACTATCGGAAAAATGTTCGTCTCGTCTCATGAACTTTTTACTTCGGTAAGATAAATAATATCAAACGTGATATTTATATATCGAAAGATATTTGCCTTAAAAATCTTCATTCATTCTTTTTTATTTTTATTAAAGATCGTACGAACAGCGATATCTTACGCAACTATGGTTCATTCATTAGAATAATCGATTGATTTCGATCGATTGACTACAGATGCAAAGAAGATGGAATAGTAGTTGCATGTTGATCAATTGCACTTTCAAAAAAAATTTAATATTTATAACACTGAGCAAATAAAATATCGGGGAAATTTATCACGATATATTTAGCAATTGCATTTAATGAAAATTCAATAAAACAAACGATTTTCTTTGGATTTTGAAATGGCGGCAAATTTGAAAATATTCGATACTATTAATACTTACTTAACATTACACAAATACATAAATCGTAAATACTATATATATTTATAATTTCTATATATAAATATATATATATATATATATATATATAGCTATATATATATAAAGCTTCGATTTATTTAATGTTTTATTTCTAACATATATTGTAATTTATATTTTCAATAATTATTTTTTTCTTTAATTTGCGATCATACATAAAATGTCTGCCATATCTACTTACAATTTACAAAATTATAAAAAATTCATGTTTCTTTTTTAATTATAATCGTACTATACTTATCAGTAATACATAACCATGATTGCATAATAATATACACGATCTAAAGTCTTCTCCCCACTTCCAAATTTAGGAATTACGTAGTAACCATATAACTCAATGTTATTTGAACTGCAGTTAAGTTGCAATTCAACGACAACGAGGTCGCAGATCAATGAATTATTTTACATGATTGCTAAGAAAGATACGCAAAAATCTCTGCGATTACCGATACATGTATATATACACACGCACACACACACACGCACATACACACCAAGAGCAAAAATGCATACGTGCATTTCAGAAATCTTTTGCATTACCATGGACTTTTCGAAGTAAAGATACGAGACTCAATGCACATAAAAAACATATATTTCGCGAACACAAACATATGCACACAAATGATGTATGAATACGAAAATGCATTTCCTTCTGGTGATATTATATTTATAATGAATTTTTTTAGGATAACTTTTCGATAACATGGCTATTAAAGGTATGAAAATTTTGAATAAAAAATTAGTAAGTGTAATAAAATATAATAGAACATTTCAATTAGAAATGTTTTCGAATTTTCGAGAATTGTATTCATAGAAACGCGCCATAAGAGAGAATATTTCTTGTACTCTCGTGCTTCTCTAATGTTTGACATTGGAATTTACCAACGCGAAGGGAGGTGCAGTACCGGTTGCACGCGTGTGGCGTACATCGAATGCTATGACAGTTTCCTTCGAATTTTTCGTCTAGAAAGTTACGTAAAAGTTTATCGTTTCATCATTGAATCAGTGCTTCGATGTTAAAGAAAGAAAAGGAAATTAAGAAATTCTTTGATCTTAATTTATTGCCGATACACGATTCCATTCGATTCGTGAACTTTCTTAAAGGATAAAAAACATAAAAACGTTCTTGCGCGTCTCTCCGACATCGAAGGAATCAGACGACATTATATGGCGTCGTTGTACACGAAGAACTCGACATTTCTTTTATTACGTTATAAAGTATCTTTGAATCACTTGAATTAGTTCGTCGCGTCGTTAGGGAGACTTTCGCGCGTAACCTTCTTTACGAACGCATTTGGAAAGAGAGAGAAGAGAGATAAGAAAGCGAGAGAGAGAGAGAAAATACATATACATATCCATACGTAGTGTAAGAAAAAGAGACAAAAAGTGTGGGACCAGCTTGAGTTTATTCGATTAAGGAAGAGAGAAAGAGAGAGAGAGAGAGAGAGAGAGAGAGAGAGAGAAAGAGAGAAAGAAAAAGAGAGGGAAGATCCAAAGGTACGGACTTCTTATCACTTTGATCTTCAAAAATAAATTAAAAGACGTATCTAACAAAGATTAGACGTGCGGCTAAAAAAATTAGAAAAAAAAAAGAGAAGCCGAAAAAGTACGAAAAAATAAAAGGATAAAAAATAAAATAAAATAAAGGGCGTGGATTGTATCTGTAGGACGACTAATTAAGCATACAGACATACACGATATAAAAACGTTTACCATAAGCCATGGGTAAGACGCCAAAGAAGGCGGCCCCTGGAGGCGATGAGAGGAATTTATACGTTCGGAGAATCAAGGCAACGACCGCGTCGTCAAAAAATTCTGAATCTATCTTACCTGAGGGACAACGCGAGTCGGAGAATTCGAACAGGTTTGTAAAATTAATAAGATACAATAAAGCAGTTACTTCATTACATTGTATTCTGTTTTCTGCATATAATTCATAATTGGGGTTCATCTATACTTTTAAGATTCTTTATATTTCTTATAGTAATCTGCAAAAGTTTTACATTAACAAACAAGTTTACTTTAATTGTATTCTTTTATTACTTGTATATTTGTATTAGAACTTGTAAATGTTTGGCTTTGTTGATACCAGATTTAATTAGATATCGGGTACATCCGTATAATTTGTATAGAGTACGAGTTTGATGCAAAGATAATCTAATTTTTAAATATCGGTATGGAATGGTTAGTACAAACTATGGAAATTGAATTAAATGAAATTACATGTCAATTGAAGCTTCGATTATATTTTGTGATTGGTTTAGACGATATCTGTTACTTTCGATTACTCGTCGTAGGAAAATAGTTATGAAAATAACGCAATTTAATTTAATTTCCATAAAGATTTGTAAAATTTTTACCTCTCATCACCTCCAGTATTTGTTTAAATGTTTATGGTATAAAGATATTAATTATATACTGTATTTGTTGGCATTAATTTTAAGAATTGATTTATTTTGTTACAGACCAAAGCTGAGTAATATACAGAAAAAAGTACTTCCTAGTTCTACGAAAAAAGTAAGTTGAAAATCAAGTTTTTAAAAATTTTACTTGATATATAAAATAGTTTATTTTTATTATATGAATTATTAATAGTTTTTGCAATTCATATTAGTGATTAAACAGTTTTTATAACTAAAGTTTTTATAAGTAAGTAAATTTATCTTAATTTCTGCCTTAGATGGTAAGGACCTTGATTGTTATCTCCAACCACATCCCTTGATAACGTACTATAATAAAAAAATCTTGATAACGTACTATCATAAAAAAATTAGAAAAGAAAACAAATTATATTTGTGTATTTAAATCAATATATATTTTTTTACTTGCCATTTAAAAAAATATTAAAGGATAATAATATATTTTGTTTCAGAGTAAACTTCATAGTGCAGCATATAGTTTGAATCAATCAACAAAGAATTTAACTAAGGATATTAATAAAGAAAGTAAAGTGCAAAGTACGCTTCAACATTTACGAATAACAAAGCAAAAGATGCAGCCTAAACCGGAAGAATCAGAAACAACAAGTAGTATATCTACAGAGAAAGATGAAAAGGAAGAAATTATAAGTGATGTAGGTAACAAAAAAGAAGAAGCTGCAACCAAAGAGAGTAATACTAATCATATAACGGATGAACAAGATTCTACATTGAGTACGAATACTGAGAAAAAGACTGCAGAGAGTATAGAAGAAGATATAACACCAATGCAAAATGAAATTAAATTACAGGATAAAGAGAATGACAAAAAAGAAAATTTAGAAGAGAATAACAAAGAATTTGGAGAAGAAGAACAAGACGAAGTACAAATAAATTTGCAATTGGAGGATAGTCCTATGAAATCACAAGAAAGTGCATCTACTGTTAGTATAACAAATGATGAAAATGAATCGGAGGAATTATCTCAAACGCAAGAAGTAAACGATAACACAAAAGAAAAGAAAAGTTCACAAACAGAATCTGAAGCAGGAACAGAAAGTTGTTCCATAGATATAGTAGAATCTGTAACGTCTGAATTATTTGAGGTATCTGAATCTCTAAGTCAGCAGGACACTAAAAAAGAAAGAGAAAACTTTGAGCAAAATGCAAAGAATGAAATATCAAATATAAATTATGATTCATCAGTGACATTAAAAGATGTACAAATTAAATTAAATGATTGTCTTAAAGAAAAATTTAAGCACGTTGAAGTATGTGATGTTGATAATACGTCTAACTTATCTTCAAGCGATACTTTTGGTAAAACTTTGCGGAATATTTCTGGAAGATCCGCTATCAATAGATTTCGACATACATCATCGTTCGATTATAGGTTTTCTCCAAATGATACACAGTTAACAAACGTATCAATGTTATCGACACCACGAAGAGAAACAGCAAATGTAAAAATTTTACATTACAATACAGGATTAGCAGATATGTCCAGTAATGGTAGTCCTGTAGAAAGAAAACGTAAACTTGAATCGCCAGATTCGATTACTATAAAGAAACAAAAAACAGAACAGAGTAGTTTGCTGAATACATCAATGGATCTTTTGAGGGGGTTGCGTAAACCAATACAAATTTCGACACCAAATGTAAGTTACAAGGTACAATCTGATAAATTAAATATTAGAGAAATAAATGATGGTAATGATAAGTTTTTACCAACACATACTGATGATGGTACAAAAAAGTGGTGTGTCATTATGTAAAATAATGAAAAAACTGAATTATTATCTATAAGTATTTTTCTATTCTTCATAATTATAGGAGAAGTAATAATCCTAATCTGTATGTTAATAATAATGTTAAAAGGTTTTTTTTTCTTTTTTTTTTTTTTTTTTTAACTTGCCTAGTATAGAGTTTATACATACAGAAAGCATATGTACATGTTTTCCTTTGTATATCTTGATAAAGACATTGCACAGTAGAATTTACTTCTCCTATAAGTCTTATATATATATATATTTAAGAGTCTATATGCCTTCTTGCATAAGAGTATAAAAAAAGAAAAAAAAGCACCCAGAAACTTTGAATAGAAGAATTCGTATTAATATGTCTGATTCATGATCAAACATTTATATGATAAAAAAGATATTTTAGATTATATTGAATAGTAGAAAAAGAGACGTTATTACAGAGATAGAGAAGAGTTTAGAAATTTTTTTAGTCATCCAAGTATACCAACTTGTGTGTTGCTTGTTATTTGAATCTGTTCGCAAGTAAAATAATTCATATTAGTATAGATTCATTGCAAATATTTCTAGAGATTCTATATTAATTTGAAAAATATATTTATGTTACTATATGGGAAATCTCACGAACTACATTGCAAATCTAAATATCATACATGCATAATTTTTTGCACAACTGCACAAACTGTATCTATCAAGTACAGTAATTTGTAAACGTCGCTATATTGCAAAAATAAACAAAAACGAATTGTATGCTTCAAAAAATAACTGAATTACTTTAGAAAATTACTTTCAAAAACTTTCGATTATAAATTCTGTAACAGTTTGGGTTAAATTCAATTTATTAAAAATACATTTTGATATAGTCTGTGTTTTAAACTAATTATAATAATAAATCGACTGGACGGGCAGATCTCATAGCTTGAAAATATATTTTAAGCTTAAAAGAATACATAGAGATTTATAAGTAATTAATGAGCCATTATGATATACTACTTTACATCAAAATCCTCATTAAGTTGATACGATAATTTGTTTGAGAGTAGCCAAAAGCTTTAATATTAGTCATATCTTTATGATATACATATACATATACATATACATATACATATATATATATATATACACACACATATATGTGTGTGTATATATTATACTCTCAAATAATTTTTTATAGTCATAAAAGAAGTCACAAAAGAAAAAAAAATCCATCCTTCAAAATACATGACAGAGCCTGTAATAAATTTTTCATGGAAATTAACATAAAATATATATAAAAAGAGAGAGAGAGAGAGAGAGAGAGAGAGAGAAGGCTTAATCAATAATTTCCATTTTTAGATCCATCCTTAGATCATTCAATAAAATGTAAATTTAATGTATTTTCATAATAAATACTTGTGCAAAGGCTCGGCATTTATAAATAACTGTACAAAAAATTTTGGACATTTTTTAATAACAAGTAGAGAGAATGTATCAATTAAGTTGCCTTATCTCGATTTGATGATATATGAAACACATTATTTTAAATAACAGATAATTAACATTCAGTATACATATATAAAGATACGTTCATAATCGAATCGTATCTTTAAATAAATGAAATAGATTTTTATTTCAATGTAGAAGTTAATATAGTCTTATTATCATGCAAATTATAAAGGGTACAAATATTGTACATTGTAGTAAGAAGCATGAAGTATAAAGGAAAAAAGCGAAAATAGCTCCCTGCATAAAAAAAAAAAGAAAAAAAAAGAAAAGACAAAAAATTCACCATAAGATTTTGATCCATTTTTTAATCGTTCGTTAACCTTTATTATCGTTTTTCTTATAACTGCAAAAAGTTTGTAAAAACAAAAAAATATTGTTTGACTTTTACATCTATGACTATTATTGAATGTAATAATTAAACAATTTTCTTTTTAATTTATATTTTTTTTCCTTTTTTTACTGCGAATTATTCCGTTCGTCCAAATGTGTGAAAATGGATTGTTCAATTGTAATGATTTTTTTTTACCTCTGCGTGCCGATATTGCGTATCGTAAATTCTCTTGCAATAAATAAATAACGAAACAAAAAAAAAGAAAAAGTTGCATCGATATTTGAAAAGAAGAAATAAATAAATAAAGAGAAAATGCAAATATCGATGATTACCTCTGATCGAAGTATCGAAATAGATCGATGTAATTTTATATTTGTTAATTGAATATGAGCGTCAAAAAGTAAATAATGTATATAGAAGAATGAGTTTTAATAAATTTCTTAAACTGTAAACATCAGTTTGTATCAAATATTATAGGTACAATAGTGTAACAATGATGATAAAAATAATATTGTAATAATAATAATAATAATAATGCGGAACATAGAACGGAACGTATCAGGCGTATATATGCGTCCTCGAAAAATTAATGTTCAGGTGTACGAAGAACGTATCAAAGGTCGTAAACGCTCCGTAAAATAGCGTTGAGTTGTCACAGATGTGTTCCATTCATGGAAAACATATTATTTTATTTTACAAGAGCGGTGAAGCGAAAGGGTTAATGAACGGTGTATCATGTGAGTCAGAGACGGAAGTAGGCAGATCCGTATCTCATTAATTGTTATCATTATTATTATTACAATGTTTTTTTTTTTGTTCTTTTTCGGTAACTCAAGTACCTCTTTAATTATTCTTCGTTTTAATAGTAGGAAAAAAAAAAAAACCAGAAAAAAGATGTAGCGGAAAATTCTACTTTTACATTTAAAACCTGGTTATCCATTTCTCAGAACTCTCTCGAAGAAGGGAGACATCTTAGAGACCACTAACTTGAGAAATTGACAGGTTAATACGCAGGAAGAGATATTCCTCATGGTTATTAACGTATACGGAAAGAAAGTTTCCGGATTTCTTTGGTTGTATGTGTATATTCATATATATATATATATATATATACATCATATACATACATATATAAAATATAGTATCATATATATATATATATGTCGATGGTGCTATACTACTCATCGACTTGTCTCATACCGGTATGCAGGTTAGTAGGTCGCCATCACATCTCAGCAATGATTCGAAGTACCCAGAAACTGAGATCACACGATGCCATCTAAAATTCGTTAAATGTGTCTATATACATACACACACCGTACACACAGTTTTAGTCAGATTCATTTTTAATTTTCCAATAAAATTGACAAAAGAAAAATTACCATTATATTCTCTTTTGAATATCTTGAATTCTGACATTTTCATTTTCCCGCTAAACCAATCGCTTCGTTTCTCTCTGCCAATCAGATTCATTGTTTTATTTTCCAATTATATTCCAACGAAATATATCAAAGAAAATTGTCGATCGAATTTAAAAAAAGAAAAAAGGAAAAAAAAAAACCCGAATGAAATAGAAATTAATTTATGTAGATAAAAATTATATAAAAGTATTATGAAATAATTTCTTTTTTAAAATTGATTCAATATGATAATACCAATATATGTAGGTTAAATATATCGATTTTAAACAGGTGATAATATTTATATATGCATATATATATACATATATAAAATCAATTTTGAAAATTAAAAAAAATTGTTGGGAAGTGTTGCGTTATTTTTTTTCACCGATTTATAAAAAATTCTTACAAGCATCTATCGTGTAGAAAAAATGTAGAATGCTTGAAAACTTCAATTCCTTTCCATCTCGTCCTTCTCTCTCCCTCTCTCTCTCTCTCTCTCTCTCTCTCTCTCTCTCTCTCTTTCTCTTTCTCACACATAACATACACATATTCTTTCTTACTCCTTCTTACTATCTTTCTTTCACTCACTCTTTCTTGCTATCTTTCTCTTTCACTTATCTTTTTCTTTTACTCGTTCGTTCACGATTCTTCCCACCACACGATATCATCTCACATCCGCCGGTCCAAACGAGGTTTCGTGCACTTTCGAAGACAGAGATGAGAATTTTGTTACTCGGTTCTTTCTTCGTAAACCAAAGGTCTGTCTGGCCTGATCATTCGAGAATTTGCGATTGACAAAAGCGAAACAACCAAATTGAAAAGGTTAAATCATCGTTATAAGTATATTTATATTACTATGCTTATAATTGTTCAAGTAGTTTGCTTTGAATTATTTATTTAAATGTGTGGATAAATATTTAACAACGTGAGTCGTGTGTGATGGGAACCAGTGTGTGTACGTGTATGAAAATTTTATACGGAAGTGAAAATTCGATAGCAAGAAACAAATGATTTATTATTTATTCATTTATTTATTTATTTATTAAAGAGTTATATTCGTTGTTCGTCCATTCGAGAAAATGATATTTCAAATAGTGCTTTTGTTTCGCGCGAAATTTCGTCGTGATTGATTCAAATTAGTCATCAAAAGTGCCATTTAATTCTTTGTTTTTTTTTTTTTTTATAACAGGAAACTGTGTACGTCTCTGATACATCATAAATATTCAATTTTTTAATTTATTATAAACGATCGATCTGTCAACAAAAAGATAAAGAGAGAGAGAGAGAGAGAAAACAGCCCAAAAGATTCTCATTCGAAAAATTCTCGATCGCTGATTGGTCTGTTCTTAAAAAGTGGATCGTCTGCCCTACAGCTATAGGTCATCTTATGTATTATGATGATTGGTTCGTGAAAAAAGAAAATGACGATCGCGTGATTTAAAAAAAGAAAACTTTTATTTTTCAAATGCAACAGTACAATTTTCGAACATGATTTATGTTAATTACATGTTGGCTACTTTCGTTTTATAAAAAGATTGTCTATGTGTATGAATGATGATGTAAATGATATAAAATATCCAAGTGAAAAATGAATAGACGAATGAGTCTACCAGGTGGACTAAATTCCTGTGAAAGGATAAGACCGGAAAGACCAAGAAATCCGATTCAAAAGTTAATATGGAGTCCAAATTCTCAATTTCAAATAGATCAAATAGGAATATTGGAGAACGAAGGATCGAATCCACGTATGGCCTTGAGAAGGTAATAGACTAATACAATTCAAAACGAGTAAATGAGTAATATGTATATATTATATTACATTATTTGTTAATGATAATGTAGATATCTCTTTTACCGACGAAAAAGTTAAATATTCGTAGGCATATGAAAATCAATAAAGAAAATCTTTTTCCTTTTCCTCTTTTTTTATTAGATTACTTCGACTTTACGAAGGTAGACAATTTCGTGAAGCGGCAGCTTTTTTGATGAAGTTACCACAGTATACTTTGAAAACAGCTTTACCAGACATTCCAGTGGATTTATTGATCGAAACTTTACCGCATAGCTTAACTTTGCTCGAAGCTCTTTATTGTAGACTTGTAGAATTAAATGTTACTGATACAAAGATCTTAAGAGTAGAACAAGTTCTTTGGAAGGTGGTGCAATTGTTATCGAATAATCAGGATCATACACGTCCAAAGATTTGGTGTAAACTGTTGATGTCTTTAAACAGATTGTCACCTAATACAAAAAATATATTGACTTCGAGAAAAAAAGCTATAGAAAGAGCAGTCGAAGGACTTGGGAAACATGGTTTAGTACCTTCAAGTTTGGAAGGTTCAACTAACTCGATGAATTCGAATTTGGTACCACTTCCTGTTGTTCTTAGAGAACAACTCGAGGCACGTATCGAAGCGTATAAACTCGCAGTTCATAAATTAGAAAGTTTTGGAAAAAATACAGGAGTTCATAAAGGTATCGAATTATAAATCAAATTAAATATTCTGTCGATGCAAATTAAGAAGCGAGAGTTGTACGTCCGGTTCGAATGTAAACATCAAATACACACACACACACACACACATATATATATGTGTATGTATATATATGATTATCGTTTTATCTTTCAGTGGATCAAGGCGTGCAAGCTGCCTCGCATCAGCGTCAACTTTCGCTAAAATACAGTGAAGTTCAACAGAGATTAATAGATAACCAAAGCCTATTGAATACATTGGAGAAAGCTGGCAATCCGTACAATCTGGAAAGTTTATTGGTAGAATTGAAACGTCGGATTGAACACGACAAGGAAGCTCTCAGACAATGGACAGCTTTGAGAAAATCTATTGGTTTAGCGGGGACTAAAAATCCGACGTTGGCTGCAAACTTGTTAAAATTTTCAAAGGGTTGTTCTTTAACTTTGCAACTTATATGCGATGAGGGTTCATCGGTAGAAAAGGTCGGTCGTAAATTCGGAGATTTAAAAGGGGAAAAAAAAAAGAGAAAAAAAGAAAAAAAGTAATACAAGATCCATTGAAATAATTGTTTCTTTTCAGATATATTCTTCGCCGATACATTTCGAGAACGAGTACGAAGAAGAATCATGTAGTACTGGATATCATACCGACGAAAGTCGAACACCGGAACCGGTAGTAGTAGTTGCAAACAAAAGACATGAACTTTTCAATAGGGAAGAAAGTTCTCAAGTGTTGATTTCCGGCGATTTACCGGTCGAGCGTTTATCCAAACGATATGGCATGTTGTATGCACAGGCACATTTGCATACTCTTGATGCACTTGATACCTTGCGTCCTCTCGACGATGCACCTGAATTAAAAGCTAAGATACTTTATTCCGTAGTCGTGGTAAGTTATTAACCTTTTCGTATCAGTTCGATATCAGTTTATCATAATTAGCTTTTTAATTATGATACATATCTACATACGAAAGGACAAACATTCGATATTAGAATTATGATTATTAATCATTATCTTGTAGTTATCATGGCGTTTAGCTGGAATGATCCAAACATATAGACGTCTAGAAGCATTAAATATTTTAAATGGTACAACTAGCGGTGTACCATTGGTTGCAAATATCGAGGAATGTATAATTAGACAATTAGCTACCAGTGGTGCTCAAAGTGGTGTACAGGAAGTAGTCGAGCAAGTGATCAATCAACTGGAACGAACGTTGTACGATTTACCGTGTTTAAAAGAATGCACGGAAATAAAAAGATACGCTTCCATGTGCGCTGGTTTGGCATGGGTTTGTTTGGCTCGTAATACGCCTCTGGTATTGGACGTTGCACAGGATATCGAATTTCGAAGGGAAGTTCATTCGAGGCATCACAGTTCCTCAAATCCAAATGGAACGAGAATAAAATCGGTATTATGGCCAGGTTTACGAGAAGGTTATCAAGGTTCTTGTCTTCACAAAGCTGTTGTTGTAACCGTATAATGATATACGGTGAATTAACAATAAAATTATAGATTCTTTTTTTGGGGGGAGGATGACTTTTGTTATTAACGTTATATACGATGTAATACACATACAGAACATGACATGGATATCATTAGATATCGAAAAACCATATCAAACTTTTTGTACCTTGATATAATTAAAATCCAGAGACTATAACTATTATAATCTTAATTTTAAAAGTTATGAAATAAGAATTAATATCTTCCTCTGAATAATAATTTTGATATTACTTATTAGTAACCATTATCGATGACGGAAATTCTTTTTGGGAATAAGAAGATCAAAAATTATAGTCATATTTTATATATCATATAATTAGACGATTAAGTTTCCATTAAAGGAAACTCAAATATAATATTATCTAATTTAACGATAATCCAACAAGTTATCTAACCTGCCCTTTGTTCGAAAGAAAATCAATTTTCGCGCCAATTAATATAAGCATCGATTAATCGATACATACAAACTCATCTTATTGGCCGCGCCATTTTGTCCAAGTTCCGTCGCTACTCAAACGTCATCTACGTGCCGTTACTCTGAACTAACACAAGTTCGATGCGACAAATCAAATCTCGTCGGGTCTGAAATGTGCGTGGAATAAAAAAAGGATAAAAAAAGAAACATTCTCTCGGCGTCTCCGCCTCCTCCTAACGAACTCGATAATTTTTCATCTAAATTATCTGGCAACGTTGGATTATACTCGTCTGTCTCTCTCTCTGATCGTCATCGTCGTCGTCGTCGTCGTCGTCGTCGTAGTCGTCGTAGGCGTCATCATGATGTATGAATCCGAATGTCGACGAAGTTTGTTTTGAATCGATTGAATGTGGATATTTGACTTTTTCGTTATTATGGTAATTCCCTTGGAAAGGAGTGGCGTTGAGTTTACTTATCGTTATGGCGCTAATCGCTTATATCCATCAATATTCGATTGAAAAATAAAAAGAAAAATAAAAAAGTGTGAAAATTGATACGATAAAAGTATAATGTCGGAGATTGAAAAGATTTCTCTCGTTCAATGTCGGCTACGATCGAAAAGAAACGATTCGATCATCGTGAAATTATTCGTCCTATGGATTCTTTTACCGTTGAACTTGATGATGGCCGATCGGCCAATGATATCAAATGAGAAAAGTAATAAGTGTCCTGTCGAATGTGGTTGCATAGGAAACGTTGTGATATGTAATAATTTGCAATTGATCGAAGCACCTAGCGGCTTACCACCATGGACCGAAAATTTGTGAGTAAACAATCGTTCGTTTGTTGTTGATTTTATTTTGTTTTTGCTTTGTTTCTTTCGTATTTTTTTTTTTCCTTTTTTTTTTTTTATCAATTTCTAATGATAATTATCGAATATATATATATATATGTGTGTGTGTGTATATATATATATATATATCGAGTTTCTTCTGATATCGATATCACGCTATTATCGCTACTGCATTAAGATTTGTGATTGTTTCGATATAAAATATATATTCGAAGAAAGGAAAAGAGTTTCATATTTTTTGATAGTTTATTTATATAATAATATGTTTAGTGTACTTATTATTAATTAGTTGAATTTTAACTTTGATATCAGAATTGTATATTGAACTTTATAATTAGTTTTAAAAAAAGTATTATGTAACATTATAAACTAAATAGTTAACTGTATAACATAGACTATTGCAAATACATTTGTGTCATTTGTATTCTTGCTAGCTAGTTTGATTTTACTGTTACCATATAAAGTTTTATGCTTGAAGGCTAACCAGTTTTAGCTTCTAATAGTAAGCGTTTAAGGATATCATTCTTCTTAGAAAAGAAAGACATGACATAGATATAAACGTACTCGTAAGTTTTCTAAATTATTTTTATGTAATAGCAATGTTCTTTAAATGGTATCGGTTTTCTTTATTTTCAGAAGTCTAAAAGATAATAATATAAGCAACTTGAAGTTTGATTCATTATTACATTTAACAGAACTCAAAGAACTGTAAGTTTTATTTATAAATTGATAGAATACCAATATTACTATACTATTATGTGTCTGTATATATATGTGTGTGTGTATATATAAATATGATAATTAATTAATAACAAAATAATTTTACAGGGATATGAGCGCTAATAAATTAGGAGATAACTTTACTATTGGTTTATCGGATACCGCACAACTGAAAGGATTGAAAGTGAATAAAAATCAATTGACACGAATACCTAATCTTTCTTTTGTTAAAAATTTAACACATCTCAGTTTGTATGTATCATATGTTTCTATTCAATGTGCCAATTGATTTAATTAATATTTTTTTGTTTATGTTTCTGTAAAACTCAATATTTAATATTTCATTACAGATCGCACAATGAAATTTCTACAATTAATGGAAGTGCTTTAGCTATCTTGTCAGAGCTTCAAACTTTGGACTTGAGTTTGAATAAAATAACTGTTTTACGACGTGGCTCGTTTCTTGCACCTAATAGAATCGTGCATTTGTACGTGCCTTTCCATTTATTATCAAATTGATATAATATAAAATTTTATTAATACTTTACATTAAGATATAAATATTTTTTTCAGAAATTTAAATATGAATCGAATATATGTTATTGAAAATGGTAGCTTAGATAATTTGACTTCATTAGAAGAACTTCGTTTAAATAAAAATCATCTTGCACAATTAATGGATATATCATCCGTGCAAAGTCTCTCTACAGCACTTTTCAGTAATCTTGGAAAATTGAGAATATTGTAAGTTCATACCTATTGTAATTCTTTTATATCATTGTAGTATATCTGTCCATGTCACATAAATAAACATAAAATTTATGTAACAGAGAATTGAATAGAAATGAGCTGCAACAAATGCAAGTATTAAGTCTAACAGGTTTAACAAATTTGGAAGAATTACGTTTGAAAAGAAATAAAATAAGCACCTTGAACGATGGCGCATTTTGGCCTCTTAAAAATCTTATTCTTCTTCAACTTGATTTCAATATGTTAACCACTGTGAAGAAAGGTGGTTTGTTCGGATTAGAACATTTGAAAAAATTGACTTTATCCCATAACCATATAAAAATGATCGAATCGCAAGCGTGGGATAATTGTGGAGAAATCACTGAATTGTTAGTAAAAATATATATATATTTTACCATTTTTACAAATTATAACGACATTAAAAGAAATTAATCGATTCTGTGTTTTCTTTCAGGGATTTATCATATAATATGTTAATTTCTATAGAACGAGACACGTTTGATCATTTAGATAAATTAGAAAGATTAAAAATGGATCACAATCAAATTACATATATATCAGATGGGGCTTTCAACTCTACCCCAAAATTACAAGTTTTGTACGTATATCTAACTGCTTAAAAATGCCTAATTTTTCAATTAAATATTTCTAACTCGTAGTTATTATTTAATTTATTTCTGAATTACAGAGATCTTAATTCCAACAAAATATCCTACATGGTAGAAGACATTAATGGAGCTTTTGGTCCACTCAGTAATTTATGGAAGTTAGGATTGGCACATAATAAAATCAAATCTGTTAACAGAAATGCTTTTATTGGTTTAAGTCGTGTTACTGAACTTGATTTGAGTGGGAACAATATAACTAGTATTCAAGAAAATGCATTTAATACAATGCCAGATTTAAAGAAATTGAAATTAAATTCAAGTGAGAAAAATTTCGACTTAATTTGAACTATATATTTTTATGATCGATCTGAAACCATAATTTTTATCGATCTTACAGGATCATTGGTCTGTGATTGTGGATTACAATGGTTTAGCACGTGGATAGGATCACATAGATTCGAAGATACAGAAGCTCATTGTGGCTATCCACATTGGTTACAAGATAAACCATTGGCTCAATTACACCATACAAATTTCACATGTGGTTAGTGCTAGTATAACAATGTAGATAAAAATTACTCTACTTCTTTTTTTTTTTTTTTATTTCTTTTACAATAATACTTATCTTCAGATGAATATCCAAAGCCAAGAATAATAGAAGAACCTACAGATCAAAAACGTGTGAAAGGTGACAACGTGACTCTTGTATGTCGTGCAACAAGTACGGCTGATGCACCATTAAAATTCACTTGGAAACGAGATAACGTGGAATTAGATAATCCTAATTTACAAACAGACATCAGCACGTTGGAAGGTGGTGTAACAAATGCATCCTCTGTTTTGCAACTTATTAACGTGACTCATGCTAATGCTGGAAAGTATCAATGTATGGTCACTAATTCCTACGGAACTACATATTCTGCTAAAGCCAAACTAAGTGTCCTAAGTAAGTTAAAATACATTGATATTAATTAGCAGATTCACAAAGATCAGTAAACATCAATGTTATATGACATTTGCAGTATATCCATCATTTTCAAAAATTCCTCGTGATATTCGAGTAACTGCTGGAAGTACAGCACGTCTTGAATGTTCAGCCGAAGGACAACCGACTCCACAGATAGCTTGGCAAAAAGATGGGGGAAATGATTTTCCAGCGGCAAGAGAAAGAAGAATGCATATGATGCCTACGGACGATGTACTTTTTATCGTAGATGTAAAAATGGCTGATAGTGGTGTTTATTCTTGCACCGCTCAAAACCTAGCTGGACTTATTGTAGCAAATGCGACCCTTACTATATTGGGTGAGTTTCATTGGGTGAATGCATGTAATTGGAAAAAAAAAAAAAAAAAGAGTTTCATCATTGATCAGCACTAATCATTTTAAACGTATCAATGATCTATTTACAGAGGTACCATCATTTGTAAAACCGATGGAGAATAAAGAAATAATGATAGGTGGTTCGATCGTATTGGAATGCATGGCAAGTGGTTCACCACGTCCAAAATTAATGTGGCGTAAAAATGGTAGTCCATTGCAAGTAACCGAACGACATTTCTTTACGGCAGAAAATCAGTTATTAATAATAGTTAATACTATGAGTAACGATGCAGGAAGTTACGAATGTGAAATGAGTAATTCATTGGGCAGTGTTGTCGGTGCATCTCATCTTACAGTAAATCCTGGTAAGTCTTGTGGAGAAAAAAAATAAATAAATAATAGCAATAATTAGGACAAGACTAATTTGATTCATTGAACAAGTCAATGAATAAGATTAATTCGTTGATTTCTTTATCAGCTCCAACGTCTATCGTAAATGAAGATAATATATTGGGATTAATAATAATCACAGTAGTATGCTGTGCCGTTGGTACATCAGTAGTTTGGGTAGTAATTATTTATCAAACGAGAAGACGTTTAAATAACGCTCGTAATGCTAACACGCAACAATCACCGACAACAGTAATATCAACAGCACCAGAAAATCAAACTCATATGTATTTGGATACAAGTTCGCAACATAGTAAAGATAGTGGTACTGGTGATAGTACCAATCCCAGTAACGATCAATTACAATTTTGTTTGCCTGGTTAGTAAAATTTAAATTAATTTGTTATTTTAATTAAATCGATTATTAATCCGTCAAGTAACAATTGTCATCTTTAATATTTCAGAAGAAATGGTAACTTGTTCGGTCAACAACGAAGAAGAAACTGCGGCAGTGAACGTTGTTGATCCACTTATACGTTATACAAATCATGAACGATATGTTCATTCAGAAAAGGGCTGTGCTGTATAAGCATCAAGAATCAAGTTTCTTTGTGTACGGACAATTATAGCAAAAGCCTCTAATAATTATAAAGCCTTTTACACAGGAAGATCATCGTTAGATCTAATACGAGTCGGGAGAGACAAATAATCATGAAAAATAATACCGAAGAAAACCTATTAAAAGGCAAATGAAATGAAAAGAAACCTGTCAATATGCAACAGAAAAAGTATTTTTAATACTTGAAACTCCTGTATAATGCTATTGGTATGTGTCATCTTATATAGAATGTCAGTGTAATAATATGATGATGACTTTATGAAAGGATAGTATTGATTTGCACGTACGTGTAATACATTATTATACGTATAATTATCAAAATAGCTGGTCATTATCATCGTGGTTATAAGGATGCAAGTAAATTAGCAGTGATGAAAAGAGACATGTATTGTAAATATTTAAGTTTTAAAAAAATTCATACTCTGCTATTACTTGCATGAGATTATGGTTACACATACACAACACACATACACCCACACACTTTGTATGATGACTTCGTTGTGAGAAAGAATCATAAACTCTTTGAAAGTCACCTATACTAGGTCAATCTTTGTGATAGATATTTATTATAGATTTATACGAATTAGGAAGATTCAATATTTATGATATTTGAAGGTGTAATTTTATCATGAGGATATATAGATGAGAAGTCGAATATGTATCATCTGTGCACCAATGTACTGATATATATATATATATACATATATATATATTTACATATATATATATATATGTCTTTGTGGATTGTCTTCCCTCTTCATTTTTACACTGTGGTCGTCGTAATGATTAATAAGTAACACACAAGTTTATTTCTATTCGTAATTGATAAACGCGTTGCTTATTGAACGTTATTCGTATATAAGTATGTATGTATGTATGTATGTATAGTATATGTATGTACGTCCAGCGAATATTCTTTTAACGTCATACTTATTTAATCGAAGAAGGAAAAGGAAAAGTATTACTATGTCTCGATATCTATGTGAAATTATTCGTTTTGAAAGTGACACTCTGCGTGTGTGTATATGTATATATACACATATTACTCGATTTGTATTATTTTACTGAATTTAACATAAATTTGATAATAATATGTCTTTTCAAAGTATTATTCAAAAAAAGAAGAAATTTTAACGAAGAGAAAACTGATGATGGATCAATCAAAAATTTTGTTGTAATTACTCAATTACTTTGGATTATTATTGAATTAGAAAAATTAAGAAACTTAAAAATCATTGTTTACAAGCCGATCTATTTGAGATTTAATGATTTTTATTCAAATGAAATCGAAAATAGAAAAGAAAGAAGATTGTGATGAGTGTTAACAATACAAATTATTATTCCTATTATTTTATTTTTATTTCTTTTTTTTCTTTTTTTTTTAAATTATAGATACATCACTCACACATTCTTCTTTACTTTTAATCCAATATATTATTATATTTCCAAGCTAATAACGCACACATGAAAAATAAAATAATCACCGAGATAATCCATATTTAAATGACAAAAGGAGAGCACAAATATTATTAACGACTGTTTAATCTAATGCTTCGTATATTACAAAGGCAAGATTTGTAAGATCTGCTACAAAAACTTGGATTTATATTTTTCTAAGTATTTCATCTTACAGAAAATAATATCACATACGCGCCGTATGAAAATTTTAAACGATATAAATAAATTCGTGCCGATTTTTACGCGCTTTAAAAATATCAAATTTACTTTTTGGCAATATATATATATATATATATATATATATATATATATATATATATTATGTATTTGCAAAGAGTAAAATTGAAAGTTCGATTAATCGAATTCAAAGAATATATACAATATCTTTGTTTTCTCTTCTTAACAACGATAAGTATTATATAATTGTATTGTCACAAATGGATGCTCTAATCTCAACGTGAATTCTAATCGAATAATCGTATACCAAATATGGAGATGCATCCATTTGATTCAGTATTTTTCTCTTTCTCTTTCTCTTTCTCCCTTCTTTCTATCTATCTCCATCTTCTATCTCTTTTTTTCCCTTGTTGTTACGTAGTACTGTGAATAAATATAAATAATTCTTAAGAATCAATAAGACGCCATTTTTTGTTTTTTTATCCAATGCAATTTATTACTTACCTTGTTTCTTTCTCTCTCTTTCTCTTTCTCTCTCTTATGTGTTCGAATATATATGAATTTGTGGTGTATTTTAATTTAAAGAAAAAAAAGTTAACAAATTTTCATCCAATTGATAATGTTTTATTTACATAAAGGCAGCACCATGGCCGATTTTTTTATTCGAGGAACATAGATTTTCAAGAAGATAAGCCAAATCTTCGATCAAGATCGATAATAAGATTTATTAATAACAATAAAAAAAAAGAAGAAAAACGAAGCTTGGTCAATTCTTAATTTCATTTTTTTAATAACTTTTTAATCGTTCGACGAATATCCTTGAGTTTTTTTTACACCCTCTCTTTTTTCCTCGCTTCCTATTGGCCCTCTTGCCAACCGTCGAATAGAAAGAAGAAACCCTTCCCAGCCAACGAAATTATATTTTGTTTTCTTTTCAAAATATCTGGATGTTGGGTGAAAACACGCACGCTTATAAAAATATTCGTAAAAATACAACATTCTCGTGAATAATTTATCTAAGAGCATTTTACGTACACATACATAGACTATTTTTAAAAAGACAAAAAAATCCCGCGAAAAATCGACATCGTAATGGCGATTGTCCGACTCGTACATATTATCTTTTTTCTTTTGTATACGTCAGTAATATAGATTTACACAGTTCCATTAATACAATATACGATTTATATATATATATATATAAAAATCGTATGTGTATGTGTGTATATACACACACACATATTAGCCAGTTACAATCTGATTTCATTTATTTTATTACACGAATTATTGTTATTTCTTTTTTTGAAAATATTCGATTTAATCATTCATCTTTTTCTATAAATAAATTTATATCAATTACATTCATTAATTATTCTGATAAAATCATAGAATCTCCTTTTTTTGTTTTCATTTCGTTTTTTTTTAATGATTGATTGTTGCTTATATAAGGAAAAAGAAGAAAAATCGACGAAACTTTACACTTGATTGAATGAAAAAACAATATCATAGCTTGTCCAAATTTATAAAAAAAAATCGTCATTCGCATTATTTCATCACAGGATTTACAACATTTATAATTCCAAGAATCAATCGATCGATCCTCATGTTGTGATGGAAATAGCATAAATAATTATGATAGATAATTATTAAAAAAATCGATCGATCATTAATATAATTATATACATATGTGCATATATATATATATATGTACATACATACATGCATACATATAAAATAGATCTAATTTCGAAAGCGTTCGAAGAATCTAATCTCTCTATTTTCTTTTTTTTTGCTTTTCAATTAAAGCTAGAAAGAGCGCAAAATAAAATGGCGCTAGAATTTGATTATTCATTTTTGTTTTTTATATTTTTTTTTATTTCTTTACTTTTTTAAATTTTTTTTTATTTTATTTTATTACAGTACGAATTATCGAAGCTAAAAACTCCTTCTTTAAGTTATTAATTCTATCAATCAAACTGTTTTTCCCATTGAAATAAAATAAAATAAGATATAAAATAAAGAAAGAAGGGTAAATAATTTCGTGTATTTACATACTAGTAGAAAACTTAATAAAATCGTCGAAATACTATTTCCATCACTGTCTACGAATTATTATCACCGAGATACACAATTTTTATGTAGAAATCAAAACAAAAAGCTAACAACGAATCTCTTTTACACGACATTTTTCTTTCGATTAAAAACGTATAATATGTATATTTTTATCTATCCTGCGCTCGTATATATCGCATGTCTTTAACAAAAAATTAAAGAACAAATCCTGCTACCGCCATATTGGACGAATGTGATTATTGTTCGTGTTTTGTACGACATTTTGACACGACGAGATATATGTGCTAAATAATATAATAATAACATAATAGTAATAATTATATATAATAATAATAATAATAGTAATAATGCTAGTACTAATAATAATATTAAAACCAGAGTGTTTCTTGGGATGGACGAGCTTATGTGAAATGACGTCAATAAAAGTACAAACGCACTCACCTATTTATCTTTTTACGTATACACGCATGTGCGTACGTCGTCACGTACGGGCACATACACACACAAACACACACATACATTCACGCATACTACTAAACACTGGAGATATTTCGTTTTTATTCAAAGTTTTTTTAACCATCCCCTATTTACGATCGACTATCGTCATTCGTCGTTCGTAAGAATCAAAGAAAAAGATAAAAAAAGAAAAAAATAAATAAATAAATAAAAAAAATAAAAAATAGAACAAAATGGAGGTCAGAAAATTATTCTCAAATAACGATAATCACGAAAAAAAAGGAAAAAGAAATAATGGTAATAATTAGAGTAAATCAAGCAACAAATGATGACGTCTTCGTGTGAATAATAAATAATAGATATAAATTCGTAGAATGCCGTTTGTACGCGTGTGTGAGTGCGTGCAGAAGTTTCTTATTAAACCAAAAAAAAAGAGAGAAAAAAAAGAAAAAAGAAACCAAAAACCCCACAGAGAAAATTGAGAAGAAATACTCGTAGCTTGAAAATCTTTTAACTCCGGCCTATAAAAAAAAGATTTCATTTTTTATTTAAACCTCGGCGAACTAGTCGACTTTGGTTTAGTGTTCTCTCTCTCTCTCTCTCTCTTTCTCCACTCTCTCTCTCTCTCACACACACACACACACACACACATTCCGAAAACAAAAAACATCACTATATACGTCGTAGACACACAATTTCGAAAATCGTCCTTTGGCATCGTTGTTTGTGAATCTCTTTCATCTTATGAAAGATGCAAACAACGACATCTCAAACGGAAACATTCTACTTAGGAACAAGGTAGTCCACGAACTTTATTTCGCGCTTTTCTCTCTTATCTTACACGCACACATATACATCCAACCATCCACAGATATACACAGACATACACGCATATACACACGTAGGTATATACCTACCCCTTCCCTTTAATTTTTCACTTTTTTGTCTATTCCAACTCGTCCCATTCATCAAATATTTTCATTCGATACATACTCCATCTTGTTCTCCATCTTGATTCTTCATTGTAGGCGTCCCGTCAAAATGGCGGATAATGAATAGGAGAAGAATCAAAGGATTTTAACGATCGATGACGACGACGACGACGAATGAAGGACTCCGAGACCTTTTTAGACGTGTCTTCGAAAGCCGCCTGCGGCCATTTTAAAATTGAATTTTCAATTATTATTAGTCATTATAGGAAGACACGTTGGACGGTATCGAAGATCCATCACACCTGAACTTCTTTTTATATAGATATATTTTACGTCGTCTAATCTCATCCATTTTTTTTTTATTTTGTTAAACCAGGTTTAACTCCCGCTCTTCCAATCTTTTTCTCTCTCTCTCTTTCTTTCTTTGTCTAACACACTCAACAGTTTTGTTTGAATCACGTCCCTGAGGCCACTTTTTTTCTTCATCTTCTTCTTCTTCTTCTTCACATTTTCTCTCTCTCTCTCTCACTATATTTTTTATACCTATATAAGAGCATTTTCTTTTAATTCCCCTTAAACGACGTACTATGTATGACGTATATCAATCTTTTTTTTGTCTAATAACTCTTTTCTAATGATGATAAAGCCAGCCGAGTTCTAAACAATCAGGTTCGTCAATCATTATTCATATCTTTCAATTCCGTATAAGCGATTCTTTTCCGATAAACGTTATTATCGGGAGGCCCATATTTTTTTCTGCTACCCAATGTTGACGGCCCTGGTACGTTGTACTGTCTACGTTTGTACATTACCATTCTGAAAAAAAAAAAAAAACAATACAATACAAAAATTTAGATTAAAACGAAATCATTATTGCCTAGCATAAAAGAGAGAGAATCTTTTTGGATGATCATCGAAAATATTTAAGCAGAGATCGTTCAATGTTTCTGGGAAATTTCTTTTTCTTTCCCTTCCACTTTCTTTTTTTTATTTTTCTAGCAATTGAAAAATAACAAAATAGAGCATTATTGATCGTAATGATATTTTGTTCTTACGAGTTCATCGTACTTATTCAAAGAAAATAAAACACAGTAGTTACTGTGCTTGTGAATATTTTCTAGAAAAGTTTTTTGTTTGTTTGTTTGCTTTTTCTTTTTTATTGTTAAATAGTAATATTTTACCCGTATACCAGAATAAGTTGCTTTTTAAATTTTCGCGGGGTTTACGAGCCAACGAAATTTTTATGAGTCAACGAGTAAACTGTTATGTTACTAGATACTAGAGACATGATAACGTTCATTATATATTTATTGCAGTATTACGAAATAAGTATTAACGTCCTAGAAACGAAGAGAAACCAAAATATTCAAGGATATGATATAGTAGTTCCCTCTATAGGAAAATTAATGTAATCAGAATTTTACTACGTTTTCAAGGATATTAATAAGTATGTGGAAACGTCCGTTTTTTCTTTTTTTTTTTTTTTATTTTATTTAATACACCTACGCGCACGGTTCTTGCAAGTAACCTTGACCTTGACTAGTGTTTTTTCGTGATATATATATATACATATATTATAGATATACACACACACAAAATAAAGTACGTACGTCCGCCGTACGTGTGAACGAGTATTAAAAGATTATCTAGTCAAGAATAATAATTTTGTTTACCTAACCCATCGTACCATTATTTTCTTGATTAAACGAATAATAAAATGGCGGATCTCGTTTGACTCTAATATTACCAATATGGAGTTTGTATTGCAAAATAGGCATTGATATTATTATTATTATTATTATTATTATTATTATAAAAAATAAAACGATCAAAAAAGTAACATTTTGTTATTTAAATAAATTGAATTAGTAACAAATAGACTTACCAGTTTCCGAAAGTAATCAACGCCAACAATAATTGAAACTCATTTTTAACATTACTTATAAATCAGCTTAATATTAATTTTCTTTCGCGTGCAAACAATTAATTTATTTAAGATTTCTTAACGGATTATTAATAATGTTAACCCTTTCTTTCTTTAAATATCAAATTAAAAAAATTAATAGGATTATTCATGCACTTGTGCAGGATAGGAAATATTATAAAAAGGATTCCATAAATGGTTATGTATATTTTTTTCTTAGTTTATTTATTATTATTATTATTATTATTATTATTATTATTATTATTATTATTATGACTTTATTATTATTAATTTTTGTTTTTTAATTTATTAAATATCATTGACCAAGAAATTTGGATATGGTGGTTTATAGTGGGTATGAAATTTGGACGAGATGCATGTTTTAATCGAAAATGGTCTAATTTAATAGCAAAAAAAACAAACAAACAAACAAACAAACAAACAAACCAACAAACAACAAAAAACGCGTAGGAAAAAATGTCGTTTCCAATGTTAATAATATCTAAACAAATGAATTATATATATATATATTTAATTATTATAATATTTCATTTTCTCGTAACATGCACTTTTAATTTATTTTACCATTTATTAAATTTTATTTTTATATTTTTTTTATTGGTCATTATATAATAATAATACGGGATTAATATTGCCAAAATTCATTCATAATTCATGCATAAAATATATATTTCCCATAAACGTTATTTCATCATTACGATCATATCAATAATGAGCGGGGGAGGGAATAGGGTTATGGAAATTTTTAATACTGTAGTAGAATTAAGATAAAAATTATTTTGATGTTACGAGAAAAAAAAAAAAATAAAACAAAATATATGTACATGCGTGTATATATATATATATATATAGTCGATCTTAGTCGAGTTGAAAATGATCGTTCTCGAGCATTACTTTATCTTCTTTTTTTTATCACTCGTAATTCCTTGTACCTCAGATAACATACGACAGAACATTACCCAATTACTTGTAATTTTTGCCATTTGCATGAGGAACAAATTATCTTAAGGCATGCTCTTCTGATTAGATAAATTTATCCTTTGCGTACTTTTTTCTTTCTTTTTTACTCTTTCGTAACATTAAAATTTATATATATATATATATATATATATACACACACACACAAATACATATATACATATATATGTACATGTGTATATATATATGCTATATACAGCATATTCGGATACATACATTTTGTTTTCCTATACCTTTAAAATTAACAAATTTTTATTTTTCCACTCTTCTTTTTTATTAACAAGATAATTCATGATGAGATATCTCTGCTTTAACTTTCGATGTGTACGTTTCTCTCTCTTTCTAAAAATTACATTTTCTGCAAGACATTTATAAATGTCTATTGTTCTATCATCCTTTTTTTTTCATTTTACTTCATTTTATACAGAATATATTACTGATAAACATATTGTAATAATACCAAAATAAACCACAATAAAAGTATTGAATACTGTCTGAAACTGTCAATCGACGTGCAAGAATTCGATGGAATGAATTCTTGGAAGGAAAAGAGAAAAAGAAAAAAAATAGTTTTTCTTTTTTTCATTACTGTTTAAAAGGCATAGAGACGATAATAATATATCATAGATCGTGCAAGGAAGGAATCATTTTCTTGGAACATGATTTTTCGACCAGCGAAAAGTTCCTCGTAATCACAGAGTACCTAAACTACATATTAGAAATATGCAACGATTAAGTATATTGATGTATAAAAAAAAAAAAATACTATTGTGCGTGTGCGTGTGTATACATATTACTTTCATAATATTCTATTAACTATGATTTTCATACGGTGAAAAAAAAAAAAAGAAAGATATATTTGGATTATTCATAGATTAATATTTATACACTCTCTTTCTTCACGAAGAAAAGACGAGCGAATTAATTAAATGCAAAGCCATTATTACTTTTTACGGAAAGACAACGACTTATATGGAACAAAAACAAAAATCAAAATAAAAAAATAATAATAATAAACGGAGAAAGAATAAGAACAAAAACGACGAAAAAGTTTGTCATCCTTACTCAGATCGTCCACCATTTTGTACGTTCGTATCGATAAAGTATCGATCGCCATTTTCGATCTCCAAATCGAAAATATCAAGTGGCAACACACACACACAACACAGACACATATATATATATACCTACTGACATTTCCCTATTATAATATAATTTTCATACTAATCATAAATACTTTGTGTCTATTTTTTTTCTTTTCTTTTTTTTTTTATGCTTTTCTTTGTCCACAAATATTCTCCTAGTTGATTAAAACCACATTGATATCTGAAACAAAAATAAGAAAAGAGAAATTTTTTAATAATATCGCTTACAAGAGAAAGAGAAAAAAGAAATTGTGGTATAGGGACGTTTTGTTCTTTTTTCTTTGTACATATATTTCTTTGTACAAAATATATTTCGACTGAAGTCGCTCACTCACCTCACCCTATAAATCCTGCCGCTAACGAGATGATGAGGGCAAGAATACCAGTCATCACTTGACCAGCAGTCGATACAACAACTTGGGGTTGCGCACTACTGTGCTCAACTTTATCAGTCGCGAATTTGTTTACCGCGGTCAAGGTACTACCATATTTGTCGAGGAGGATCATGACGAGACCATTGGACCAGCCAAAACCAAGTTGGACCTCGTATTCTCCACCACCGCCATAACCACCGAAAACTGTTGCGTCGTACTGTCGAAAGGAAAGTATAAAGATAATGCAATCTTATAGGAAAAGAAGAAAATGGCGAGCAGCAAGAGGAATACAATGTATGCATGTATCTATATATGTATATAT
>NC_057695.1:107544-111158 GCF_014466175.1 Vespula pensylvanica
TATGTATGTATGTATGTATGTATGTATCTAATCTATCAATCTATCTGCGATGAGAATAAAATTTGCCTTTCACCTTTTCAAACATGCTGTGCGTTTCGTTGAAAGCTTTGTAATTACTGCGAACCCATCTCTCACTTATCTCATAGGCTAACCTTTGGGCCCATGCGTCTTGAGTATTATTCAAGGCCATTATAACGAAATATTGAAGAGGGGGCCAGGCGTTAGGATAATCCCATTGTTCACCGGAGTGTTCCAATGTCGTTGGTATTCCACCAACATTTAACATTATCTGATTCTTTTCAAGATACTTTAATACCTTCGATACATACTGTTCTTTTTTACTGATGTCGTAACAAAATGTCCAAAGTGGCAAGATGTTTGTAGGATAAAAGTAATCCCTCTTTATTTCATTCATTATGTCGTAATCCAACCAAGAACCAACTTCGTCGTGCCATAATACAGCGGTCACAGCTCTCTTCCATTCCTCGGCAATGTTCAAATAATATGCCGCTTTAGAAGCATTACCTAATCTTTGACTATACTGACCCAATAGTACTGCGTTTCGATATAATATCGAATTTAAATCAACTGGTATTATACTTCTCGTCTTCAGATTGGTCAAATTACCTAAAAACGTCACGACAACTCACTGATGTGACCATTTGGGTTTTCATAACGGAAAGATCGAATAATCGTCGGAATTATAAATTAGGAAGGGTTGAAAAAAAAAAAGAGAAACCCGAAAGTTGATCGGTGGAAAGGACATATATAAAACGAAGATATGTATGATTGCGAGGGAGGAGGATTCTCTCTGTTGTGTATTTACCTTTATTGGTTCCATCGAGTATGAACCAACGACTAGAGAAATCCCAGCCAGTTTCAGCAGCTGTTTTCAACTCCGTGTAATAATTCTCCTTTTCCTCGGATGTACGAAAACTTTGACTGGTTTGAATATCCTCCCTATTTTAAGATAAATATAAGAATGATAGTTCTCGCGTAGGTGATATCATTTTTCTACGTAAGAATTTGTTGGATGTCGTAAAAAACAAAATAAATAAAAAAATAAATAAAATAAAATAAAAGAGAAAGAAAGAGTTCAAAAATCAATCGATGAAAGAGAACATGAAGAGACAATCACCTGTAGGATTCCGGTCTTGGTCCAGACGATTCCTCATAGTATCTAGCAAGAGTATACTTGACACCATCTTTCTCAATTTCAACAGTACGATTGGTCAGCCAGAAATTAAATTCCTTTTCGAGTAACCAGAAATTTGTATCGAGCCATTCATAATCCTTGGTTACTTGAAGATACTCATCGACCATTGGTATAAGAAGAGGCGGATGAGATCTCATGGTGTAATATATTCTTCCGCCATTAGGAATGAAACCAATTTTATCAACGATCATCGCAAAATTGGTCAACATACCCTTCGCTGTTTCATACATATCTGATAATAAAAGTCCCTTTATGATCCAATATGAATCCCAATAATAAAATTCGCGGAACCTGCCGCCTGGTACGATCACCGGATTAGGTACATATATGATCGAATAACGATCCTGATTCAATCTAACGTCATCCTTCATTTTTCTACCTAACATCTTCCAGATTTGATTGAGATCGTAACCAAATTTCCTTAATTCCGGATCATTTATCTTTTTAAGATATCTCGGATTAGCTGTCCAATCGGTTGGATTCCAATCTTCGAATTCCGATCCAGCGGGATCGAATGTATCGTTAACGAAATTTTCTATTTCATGTTTAGTTGGTGCTTCGTCGGTACGATTCATGAATTCATGGAATAACGCCAGCGTTTTTTCCGGTGAATGCTTCATCTTCATGTCGACGAAAGTCTTCGAGTCCGAGTATATCGACGACATTTGTACTCTGTGCAACAGCTCGCCATGGCAGTAAATATTGCTGCAAAGGCACACACCATTTTTTTTTTTTTCTAATCTTCTATTCCTTGTTTGTTATATTTATTTCTATACATATTTTTATTATCTTTTTTTATTTTTTACGTGGGTCTATATTTTGTTCATGACGCGTTTTTATATCGGAGAGCTATTCATTCATGTGTCATGTTTAGTTGTTTATAATATTGAACGAATAATAATAAAAAAAGAAAGAAAGAAAGAAAGAAAAGTAAAATCTACAATCTAAATTTGAGGAAAATTTCGAAAACGGTTCCAAATTTTTAAATAAACTTTATAGCTTGCTATAGTACACGTTTCTTTATACGATAACCTTGATTTTGTATTAATATAACGTAGTTTCGTCATTAGTAACGAACATTATCTTTTCTCTTTTTTTTTTTTTTTTTTTAGATTTATGTTTCCGAAGATATATATTTTTTTTTTACTCTTTTTGAATCAGTACATTAATTTTAGAGTAAAAAATAATTCATCTATACGCATATATCTAAACTTGATATCCGTTAGGAATTATTTTTTCTTTAATCATTTAGATCAGTGCAGATTTAAAAATAGAATATAATTAATTTACGAACACACACACAAGCACACATACGTAGATCCACGAGATATATAACCTTGATTTCATACTAATGTACTAAACACGAATAAAAATGAGTTTTGAGTAGACGTGTCAATTAAGAATTTTTTTTTTTTTTCTTTTTATTCTTTTCATACTCGTTTAGATCAAAACACAACACGACAAAATTATAAAATTGTACAACGCGACGTGTTCGCTACGATTAAAACGCAATCGTCAAAGGGAGGAGAGAAGAACAAGTGAACGAATAACGAGTCACATTGCCGTATTTCACGGTCCGTTGCGATCGCTAAGTTAAAAGTAGCTTACGCAAGTAAGTACGTTCATGATGTTTGTGCACGAGCAACAAGAGAGAGAGAGAGAGAGAGAGAGAGAGAGAGAGAGAGAAAGAGAAAAGAGAGAGACCGATTGATTCCAATGACTGGTTGACTCTCAGCCAGGAATCTCGCGAGCTCATCGATAAAAGCACGTGTTGATTCGTTTTCGCGTTCTTTCGAGAACCCTATATGGATTTCTTGTTAAACCTTTTGAACCTTATGACGACATCAAGCATATTTTATACATACATACATACATACATACATACATACATACATACATACATACATAATATATATTATATATAAAAAGAATATGTATATAATAAAATGTAATACAAATACTATTTAAATAAATATAAAAATTGTCGAAAAAGAGTAATTGATTTTATTAAAAATCACCTAGGAACTTTTAGTGCACTTATAAACTTTTTTTCCACCCTATATATAGATATTACTTATATAAATATATAATGAATACATCGGGGTTTTATATATTATTCATACAATCGCGTTGATTAGGATCCTTTTTTTTTCTTTTCTAAAAGCAAACGCAAGACGATCGAAAATATCGATCGATCGATCGTTGCGTTGAAATCTTTTGAATTTCGATGACGTCACTGAGAATATTTTTTCTTTCTTTTTTTTTAATTTCAGATCTCTCTTGAAATAAAACAGAAAAACGAAAGTATGTTCTATCCATCGGTTTATCGAGAACATTACGAGCTTCTTGAGATCGTCAAAAATATTCTGTTCTTCTTTATTTTCTTTTTTTTTTTTTT
>NC_057695.1:111258-111768 GCF_014466175.1 Vespula pensylvanica
CTTGAGATCGTCAAAAATATTCTGTTCTTCTTTATTTTCTTTTTTTTTTTTTTTTCTTTTAAATAAAAAAAGCAAGAAAACGATTTGGAAATTTCGATGATGTCGTCAAGTTCCTTTCTTTTTCTTTCTCTTTTTTTTTTTTTTAATTTCATTTTCTTTTATTTTATCTCGTTCGTTCCAACTGTCGAACAAAATCGTCAAAAGTATAATTTCAATTTGAAATAAGATCGAAACGCAAGCCATTCGCATTGCATCAGTATTACGACACTAATAAAACTACTGCACCAGAACTGATCGTACTGCTGTCGTAGTTTTTTTTAATACGACGAATGTTAACGACACATACGAACACCTGTCGTCGTCGTTCCTCTATTCCCCCTTTTTCTCGTACAAAGTCGATTTACTCGATATAAGTTATACATTCATCGTTTGAGATCATTCAAACAAAATGACATGTGCAAACTTTTACTTAAAAAAAAAAAAAAAAAAAAAAAAAAAAAAAAAAAAAAA
>NC_057695.1:111778-122228 GCF_014466175.1 Vespula pensylvanica
GAAACAAAACAAAAAGAAATAGAAAATACTAAATTTCTATCGAATTTCTCATTTGATGAACGAAACATGTGTTTAATAATTACTATATACCTCTTTGCATTATTAGGCTAATTAATTAGTCTAATTGACTCTCACTTCTTCTATATTCGTTTGTTTCTAATTAAACGAAAGATAACGATATCCGATAATTATGATTATTAACGTAATAATCAAATTAAATGATAAATATGAAAAATATAAATTAACAAATTATATGAATCACGAATTATTGTAAAAATTAGTAATATGTAAAATGTACGTGTGAAAATTGGATAAAACTATTGTCTATTAGCTAGATTGATTCTAAAAGTTGCTAGATGATTTTATTATATTCCTTATTTTATTTTATTTTATTTTATTTTATTTATATCGTATAAATTTTTACGTTTGGGATAATAATAATAATAAAAGAAAATGGCCGACTGTGAAACATACTTGATTAAAAATGAAAAATTTATAAGTTTGTCTCTAATATTATCGATGAAAGGTATTCGACGCATAAATGCGTCACATTTCGTCTTGTATGTAGACAATATATCTTCGAAGAGACTGGGAACTTTCGCAAAGCTGCATAACCGCTCTTAAATCGAAGAGATCGACGAGATCGTCGAAGATCTTGGATATATCGTCGCCGTTAGACGTTTAAATACGCCACTCTTTGTGAAATCATCATTTAATGACGTCATATGTCACGCCTACAATTCCGTAGAAAACTTTCTAGCGATAAATTCCGAGAGATTTGATTCCTAGTTAGTTTTATATATATATATATATATATATATATATATATATATATATATATATATATTCCCGTTAAACGTTTCACTAGTTGCAACGAATAAAAATAAATTTATGTATAAAATATACGAATGAATTCGTAATAAACAATAGTGATCAACGACAGTGAGTACAAAAAATTTTTCAAGATATGACTGTTATTAAAAATATTTAAAATCGAAATTTATATACATATAAAAAAAAAATTAATTCGTTATTAGCAATAATGTTGAGTCTCAAATTTTTTTTTGTTTTTTTTTTTTTTGGAATACATTTGTTACTATATGTACAATACAAGAATATTTAAACATAGTTGATTATTATATACGTATAGCGATTATATATATTATTTGAAATTCAGTTTTGTAAAAAAAATTCTGCATTTTATTTGTTTGTTGTTTCATATCACTATATATATATATATATATATATATATATATATATATATATTATGTATAGTATATATATACATATATATGGTTATAAAAGAAAGTATGTAAAGAAAAAATTGTATCCTTCGGCGTTCTTGAAAAAAAATTTCGATGACTGCGATTAATATAACATCACGTCCAAAATTGGTAAATTGGTGTCACTGAAAGTGGCACGCGAAATAAAAATAAAAATAAAAAGAAAAAACTAGATATTCCACGTAATTTCTCAGTATTGGCAAGAGAAACAAATTATTGTCAGTCGGCCATTTTTTTCTTTCCTCTTTTTCTTTCTTGAAGCAATAAATTAATTGAGAAAATAATAAAGAAATAAGAGATCGAATAAAATTGTGAATTAAATTAAAAAAGAAAGAAACACAATAATAATAAATAAAAAATAATAACAATAAATAATAATAAATAAAAATAAAAATGACATCAGAGTCAATAGGAATATTTTTCGCAATGCATTTTGTAAAGAGGCGATTAGATCATTTTATAGTCTTTAGCTATGCTATCTCTGCTGCAGTTTACTTCGAATATATACAATTGTAGTACAATCAAACAAGTATAACAAACGAAGGAGTTTCTGTTCTAACACAAATGCATTCCAAAAGAAATTTTTATTCTTTTTTGCATGCGATCATCTCGCGTTAAAAGAAAAAATGTCATACTAATAGTACATACTAATTATCATAGCATTACTAGTATGTTTCATATAATATATATATATATATATATATATATATATATATATCATTATTATCATTACACTATACATAGATAAGATATATAGTTAGTATAGTTATTTTAGTATAAATATGTATGTACATATGTATATATGTGCATATATATATTTTTTTATTTTAGAAATTCACACACACTTAGTTTGCTCGGTACACGAAAACATATGAAGTATTTTTAAAAAGCCATCAATTATATCATGTAAATTCTTTTTTATGATGTCTTACACGCACACTTCTTTAAGCCTATAAATTAATTTCGAAATACGACATATCTGAAATATGTATCTATAAAATAAAATGAATGTCTACTAATGTCCACGTGAGTTGTAACGTCACATAAAAGAAAGATGCAATTATGTATGTATGTTGTACGAAATACCGATCACGTTGTTGCGAATGAATGCGCTATTTCCTAAGGTCACGCTCATTGTTACTTGCGGAACACACTAATTTAAATCTCTTTACTTTGCTAATGTTCGCCAAGTTCACTGTTAAGGCCGCTTCACTAAATGGATATTATCGAAGATGATGAAAAATGTTTGACTTAGATTTAAAAAAAGAAAAAAAAGAAAGGAAGGAAGAAAGAAAGAAAGAAAGAAAGAAAGAAAAGAATAATGAAAGAATAAAAAATTATGAGCGATTAATAAATTCATTAAAGGCTAATAAATTTACGAAAGATTAATAAATTTGTTATGACTAATAACTTAATAAGAATGACTAATAACTTAATAAGAATAATAAATTTATGAAGGATGAAATGATTAATAAATTTATATACGATTAATAAATTTATAAATGTTTTATAAATTTACGAACGATTAATAAATTTATGAATAATTAATAAACTTATATATGATTGATAAATGTAGATATAATATATATATATATTATATATATATATTAATAATTATTTAATAAATTCATATTTGATTAATTAAATTTACATGTGATGAATATGTTAATAATTGAAATAATAATTAAAATTTCTTTCTCCTTCCCTTTTTTGAGACAACAGAAAGAGAAGGAGAGAGAGAGAGAGAGAGAAAAAAAGAGAAATTATTTTTTTGGCATCACTTGTATCAAGACAATAAATTTTTCTTGATTAAAAATGAAGATTAATGTTGTATGTGATATAAATACGTCTTCCTTGATTAAGATTAATGTTGCGAAATATTTTCTTCTTCATTAAGAAAGAATATTCATAAATATTATAAAATATTAAGTTAATATTAAATCAACATAACACGAGTTTTTTAGTTTCCTAAACCCATTAATCTTTCGTTCGAATGTCCAATTAAATATATTTACGATCTTATCGATTATTAATAAATGGCATTTTTTCGTGATACAGAAATGAATCAAATTAATGGGAGTAACTAAGTAATTGACACATGATCCTTATATGGTATCAATTTATCCGCCTCACTGTGCACCCTACGACTTTTTAATTTTTAAAATAAAGAAACGAAAAAACAAAAAGAAAACAAATAAAAAAAAAAAAGAAAGAAAGAATATTATTTCTCTGTCAGAAATTAGTTGATCGAAAAAAACATTGCAAGATTTATCGATTTTTCTTCTTCTTTCTTTCTTTCTTTCTTTTTTTTTTTTAATTATAACATTCCTGGATAGAAGTAAAAAATAAAAAATAAAATAAAATATTTTTGATTACCATTTTCGTACGAACGAATTAATTACTGTCAAAAACAAAAGCAAAAAAAAATAACGCTCAATCCCTCTATATATACGTGTGTGTTATTTTTTTTTATATAGCATTCATAGAATAATAAAAAAAAAAAAAATAGTGAAAGAACAAAAAAACTTAATTTCTTGGAACTTGATATTCTCCTAACCGAGCTATTATATGCACTTCTTATCTTTATTACACTTGATACTACTTCAAAGCTTTGCGTTTTAAATATAACGTCTTACATGTAGAAATCATCGTACCATCTCGATAGAAAATTTCATGAGAGACGAAGAAGAAATTGAAAAAGACGAAGAAGAATTTGAAGAAAATGAAAAGGTTGAAGAAAATGATAATGATGATGATGATGATGACGACGACGACGACGAGAAATTGAAGATCATAAAAATCATGAGATCTTAATTCGTTGAAAGAGATCAAAATGGAGACGATCAAGAAGATCTCTTATTGAAGAAGACGATAAAGAAGAAGATTTAATTTGTAAAGAAGATTGAGAGATCTTCCATTCGTGGAAAATCCGTGCCAGATGGCTTAAAGAGAAGGGACTACACCTGACTTCCAATAATATCTACTGAGCAACTCTTTTAATTAGGTGTGTCCGCTATAAATTGTATGGAATGCGAGTGACTGGCCGATCGTCAAAACATTTATTTCCGTCCGGTTCATTCTACGTGTCACGGACACTAGAAATCAACATTGTCACCTCGTGACAAAAGGGAGTCCATTATCACACATATACATGCACATAGAATACAGACTCTCTCTCTCTCTCTCTCTCTCTCTCTCTCTCTCTCTCTCTCTCTCTCTCTCTCTCTCTCTCTCTCTCTCTCTCTCTCTCTCTCTCTCTCTCTCTCTCCTTTTATTCTTTCTATTTATCGAAAAACTTCGAAATCGAATTTCTCGTTTATATAACAAATTATGTAATACGAAAAAATGTTATGGTTGATATTAACTAATAGATTATAATTATAAAATGGAAAAATTTTGATAATAATATAAGATTATAGTATAATATACTAATAATAATAATAATAATGAAGTATGATATATAATATATTACAAGTACATGTTATTGCATTATATTTTTTAACACTATCTATATAGTTTGTAGAACTGTATTATAACTATCATATACCGTGTAAAATTCATAGATATTAAATATATATATCAATATATATATATATGAACAATTTTTAAGTATAAAATAAGGATTGTTTTAAGTCGCGAAAAAATGAAATAAAACGTCCAAAATACAGATGCACCAAAAGCGATATCAAAGTTTTAGGATGTTTAAAGAGAATAAAATTATATCGAAGATTTCGTATGAAATGGACAACACTTTTTTCTTCTCCCATTTTATTTCTTTTCTTTTTTCTTTTTTTTTTTTTTTTGTACCAACATGTTAAAACCAGATCGATCAAAAATTATGTAATAAATCAACCTTCGACTTTGAAGATTTATTACGTGTCACGCGAAATGTTCAAAATACAGATATACACAAGCGATATCGATGTTGCATGACGTTAAAGAAGATAAAATTATATGGAGGAGTTCATATGAAATGGATTATGTCTTTTTTTTTTTGTATCAACATTTCAAAACCAAATCGATCAAAAATTATGTAATAAATCAAGTTTCGATCTGAAGATTTATTACACATCACATACACAGTGTGTATAGATTCGTTCATAACGAAACCTTCTTAAAAGATGCTTTCAATGACGGCTATTAATTAGCTAAGGTAATTAGTAGTGATAACAAAGATAGGTGTGGTTTGATATGAAAAGAAAAATGATCCGAAAAATTCTCTCCGATAAATATGATATATTATGTATTGACGTTAGTTGTTAATTTGATCCCGCATATTTAATATAAATCGATTTATGTGAAATTAAATCGTCGGTAAATAGTAATAAAATGTTCAAGATATACATAGTAATGAGATTAGAGTAAAGTTTAGTTTTGCACATGATAAACTAAATTGGTCGACGAAAGTACGAACGTGCGCACGTGGATCGAACATTGGACGATGACCAATGAAATGGTAGGAGTTCATACGTCATCGAAATAAGAACGTGCGATGAACGATCTAACTCGCCATTTTTACTACATTTTTTTTTTCCTTATACATATATCGCATTACGTCGCGTAAAAAAAAAAAAAAGAAATTAATACGAAATAATAAGAAAAAAATGTGTTCTCTTTTTCCTCGATCGAATCACTAATTAGTAATGATATCAAAATTTTATATAGTTCGATAAATAAGATTCTTCTTTGATTATTCTATAAATAAAATCATTTTTCGAATTTGCTCGAGGAAAAAATGAAAGAGTTAAAAAATTAATTGATTGATTAATACAAAAATATCCAGACGGTGATAATTTTTCTTCTTTGGATCAGCTAATTAATGATTTTTCTAATGAAATAAAATCTTATATAATTTTACTGTACGATTTTTCTTTAATTATTATAAATAATGGAACAATTTTTGAATTCGTTTCAAAATTTTAAAATCTGATGAGAATCTTTGCTGGATTTATCTATTATTTTGCAAGATATTCTCATTAATTAAAATTTTATATAACTTTAATCTCTGATAAAATTCTTTTTCACCTGATTATTACTCGTTCAGTGTACTTCTTTTTTGAATTATTCTTTTTTTTTTTTTTCGTTATTATAAAAATGGAACCGTTTTCGAATGTGCTCTCTCTCAAAAAAAAAAAAGAAGAAATTAAAAAGAACATACATATACGTATATATGATGCTAATTTCATTTCTTTCATTCCTTTATCTATTTCTTTGTAAAATTTTCTCACCCAACCCTCTTCCCCTCGAAAACTCGCATCAGCGAAAAAAAAAAACCCAAACTGAGAACAATATTTATCCTTTATCATTAAAAATTATCATTATCATCATTAATTTTCTGCTGAAGTGCAAGGAGTGCGTGGAAATAAAAAATGATTAGTATTATCGTGAAATTTTTTACATCATTAGAATTTTTGCCTTTTTTTTTTTTTTTTTCAACGAAAAATTTCGCTATCAAATCGTTATAATTTCGTAATCATCGTGTACTCATGCGCGTATTATATCTGTATACGCCTGTATACACTCGATACACATTTATATAATAAATATATGTAGTATATACAGATACATATATATTTATAAATTTTTAATATTAAAAAAAAAAGAAAAAAAAAAATTCTTTTTTAATTTTTGTTTTTCTAATCACTTACCTGGGGCACGGAGGAGGCTTAGTATTGCTCTTATCGTCGGCGGCGATAGCACAATATCGAAGAACGATGAGGAACGTGAGTGCAGCATTGATCAGACGATTCATCGAAACGGACCAAGAAATCATCAGAGCCATCTTTTTTTTTTTTATTATTATTTTTTTCTCCTTTTCGTTTCTGTGTATACGTATCTGTTTTGTTTCGTCCTTGATTTTGATTCGATTTAATTTAATATAATTTAATTATTATATATGTATATATTTTTTTTTACTACTGAGGGGTGGTCTTTATCTTATTTGCACCCTTTTTTTCTCTCACCCCCTCCCTTTAACTTTCTGTATATGTGTATATATATATATATATATATTTATATATATATATATATTTTACACTTACGTAAGTGTTCCTTCAGTGTGTTTTTAAAATCAGTCTAGTTGTCTCTGCACTTTTTTATATAGAAAAACACAAGGAAAGAAGCTAGAGATTTCTTTTTTATAAATGCTCGTCTCTCGTCACTTTTAAATATTTCTAATATATCCGTGACTATGCGTATATGTACGTATATTATGTATTTATATATACATCTATATATATATATATACATATATACACACATATACAACTCTCGGCTCTCAAAAATACAACCCTTCCTTTTTTTTTCGCGCGCTTCTACTTTCGTGGGGATGAGAGTTCTGTTTTATTTGTTGTCGTTGTTTTTTTTTTTTTCGAAGTTGTTTTGCTTTTCCCTTATTTTCTTTTTGTTAAGTTCTCATTAACTTATATGCTCTCACGCTTTTTTCGAAAGTTTCGTTTCAACGATGAAACAATTAGGAAGAAGATAGATGAGACACGCCGAATTTTTTTTTTTTTTTTTGTAGGTCCTTACTTTCTGGTTATCGCTTTCGGACGTGGACCCTCGAATTTTCGTAGTCTGCGAGGCGGTCTCAACTCCAGCAGCAAGGCCGCATCTTCTCTAAGAACAGAAAGAGAGAGAAAAAAAAACAAATCAAAAATAGTTGACTCGTTAATCGTTATTTTTAGATCGTATTGAAAATAAATATTTAATTTCATTAATCTCATTGAAATTTCCCACAGTTTCTTTCTTTTGTTTCTTTTTTTAATGGCCAACGGGATTAGAAATGAAATAGACGTAATTTTACGTTTATCGTAATTTTAGATCGTACGGAAATAAATATTTAATTTCGTTCGTTCGTTCGATTCCAAATTTCCCGCGGCTCTTTACTCTCGTTTTTATATATATATATATATATATATATATATATATATATGTATATTTTTTATAATGGCCGACAAAAGTAGCTAAACAAAATGGACGATAGAAAAAGAAGAAGAAGAAGTTCGCGTTGTTCTTCGTTGACCTCAAGAGAAAATTCGGACTCGTCGTCCGTCAATCACACCTTCAATTGACGCTTTGTGGCACGTTTCATTGGACGACAACTAAAAATAATTATTATTCGGCTCGTCGACGATGCTGCATTAAATACTTCGAAAATTTAACTGTTGACATAATGGAACATCCAAGATTTATGTTTTCAAGTTGGTATTACTGATAGAGTAGAGGCCATAATGTCTTTACAAAATGAGAGTTACCTTTGAGATTAAAACGAAACAAATAATATCGACGTACTCATTTAACGAAGATTAATTATTTGAAAAAATATTTGTGCGTTTAAAAGAAATAAAATGAGATATGAAAAAGAAAAAGAAATAAAAAAAAAAAACAAAGGAAACAGAGAGAAAAAGAAAAAGAAAAGAAACCAAATGAATAAAAATCTACTTGTAAATGGTAAACTAATGAAATCGATCATGGCGAATTCGAAAAAGAGAAAGAGACGAAATGAGACATTTACAAGACGAATGGAACACGACGACGTGTCTCTTACCGATACTACCTCGGTCAAATTCTATTCGTGTCATTCAATGAGAGCCTACGCTTTTGACGCAATGCCCGTTTAAAAATATACTTTGTCGGTGGAGGCACACAAGTCTGATGCGGTATGTCGTGTGCCCACTGTATATATACATACATACATACATACACATATTATACAGGATGGACCAAATAAAGTTTCATTAAGCATTCACTCCGAAATTTACTATATATATATATATATATATATATATATATATATATATATATATATATATAGTAAATATAGTTTCAAAAAAATATAAGAAACAAATTTTAATAAATATATATGCAAATAAATTTCCGAACTGTCTGATAATCCTAGAAAAAAAAAAAGAAGAAGGAAGAAAAGAAATATTTTAAAAATAATCTTCGAAAAATTCGAGGAAGAGATTCTAAAATATTTCGTTTGAACGAACAATCTCTAAAAACTCGTACGTTTTTTATCCGTATATATCTAGTCTCTCCTATCGAATTTGATTTCTTCAATGCTAAGATTATATATAACAAAAAAGTGAACTATCTATTAGCATTTGTTCAAAATAAAGAAATAAAAAAAGAAAAAAAAAATATTGTAGCACTTTACATAGACCATCATTTTTCTTTATATTCCCGTAACTACAATCTCTAATTGCCGCAAGGTTTCATTCCTTTTTTTTTGTTTTTTAAGATAAACGGTGAACTCGATGGATTTCCATGATCAAGCTAAAGCACAGAGAGATCAAAGATCTATCGTTCTTTCTCAATAAAAAAAAATCATCCTATAATTTACGATCGTGTGTTCAACAAATGAAACGAAGGCAAGCGAAGTTGCGCGAGAAAAGATTGAGAGGGAGAGAAAAAAAGAAATACGGAGACAGAGAGAAAGAAAGAGAGAGAGAGAGAGAGAGAGAGAGAGAGAGAGAGAGAGAATATCGACAAGCTCGTTAATTATTATTCAAGAACGAGGAAAGTCGATCGTACGACATAAATACCAGTTCGTTAATCTCTTTAATGTACTCAACCTCGAGGAAATCGAGGAATTGATACACGAGAGGATTAAGTAATCGTTAGCTGAGATAGATAAATAGACAGACATATATATATATGTGTGTATGTAGAAAGAGAGAGAGAGAGAGAGAGAGAGAGAGAGAGAGAAAAAACAAGATAGGAAAATCGATCGATAGTGATCGATATATAATATCAATCGATGTTCTCGACGACGAACTTTGAAACATATACCAACTAAAGTAACTCACGCAACGCTTGTTGTTAGAAAGCAAACATGACACATCCCACGATCTTCTAATATAACGAAATGACTTTTGTATACTTTTCTTTTCTCCTCTTTCTTCACCATGTTTATTACATACATGTAAGTATACATGTTGCTCGGTATAACCAAACAAAACGATCTTGCAATCGACAGATAAGATAAAAATCTTTAGGCTCGGCTTAGTTTGTGATCTTACGATTTCTTTCCTTCTCTGGCCTTCGAGAGATCTAACCGAGAAAATTTTATCAGATATTTTAACTTCGCAAAATAATACTTGTTGCAAGGAACAGCGAGAGGTCTTCGGCCTTATAAAAAAAAAAAAAAAAAAAAAAAAAAA
>NC_057695.1:122444-165037 GCF_014466175.1 Vespula pensylvanica
GAAAAAAGATTAATCTTTATTTTTTTTAATCTTTCTCGACTCGGTCAACAACTTTTTGATTCCATCTTTTCTTCCATTTCTTCTCTTTTACTTTTGCTTCACCCTGTATTTTATACAAACGAAGACTTCTATAAAAAAAAAAAAAAAAAATTAATATATTCTTCAAAGAGAAAAAGGTGTGTCGACTCTGAAACGATATAATAATATTGTTTTTCACTTAGAAGCTTCTTTTGACCCGGCTAAAAATTTGTTGCCTTCAAACCGTTTAAAAAATGCTCCAAAGAAAGTGCTACAATCTATTTTTTCTTATTTCCCTTCCTCTCTCTCTCTCTCTCTCTTTTTTTTTTTATTTTTTATTTTTACTTTACTTTTAGCCCATACTGTAGTATCTAATCTATGATACGAATGGAGACTGAAAAAAGAAAGAAAAAAGAAAAAAAAAAGAGAATAAAAAAAGATTAATAGATCCTTCAAAGAGAAAAAGGTGTGTCTACTATGGAATACTATAATAACAAGATTATTTCTCTCGAAATGAATTATTTCGATCTAACGGGAAACAACGATAAAGAGAATGATAAAAATGATGAAACGGAATCTCGATCGCCCAATCTACGACGATATTACACGGTTACGTCTAATACACTTTAATGGTATTAGTATCAGTAGTAATATCAGTGATCGTAGTAGTAGTAATAATAGTAGTAGTAGTAGTAGTAGTAGTAGTAGTAGTAGTAATAGTAGTAGTAGTAGTAGTAGTATCCAGTAGTACGCTCTGACACTACTCGTGAACGCTACTTTAATATCTGAACGAGAAGGTGCGACGTAACGTTTGGCGTTGACCTTGATGGACCTCCTCGCTTCTCCGTTGCGTTGTCGTTGTCGTATTCTTCGACCCTGATTATGGTATTCCTTAATTGCAAGGAAACGCTTATCGCATGGCCGCCGACAAGAAAAAGCAACATTATGAGAAGCAAGATCATAAGTTTTCTGACGCCTTTTTTATTCTTTTTCTCTTTTTCTTTTTTCTTTGTTTGTTATTTTCAATTGTTCTCTATATTACATCGACGAGACGATTATACATATGTACATATGTATGTATGTATATATGTATACAAGAGAAGTCGTGTGAAAACACAATGGCGATGGTTCACTCAACTATTCCACGAGGAAAAAAAGATTAAAAAGCAGATTACGAGAAAAAAAGAAAAAAGAAAAGAAAAAATTTATCTACATGCAAAATATTTCAAAATGGACGCTTCTAAGCGATCGAACGAACTCACTGAAATCCAACTTTTCAATTTGCGCGACAAATTTCGATTGGCCAATACGATATTAACGGAACGAAAACGAGAGAAACTTTTGTTGATCAAACACAAGACACTTTTTCTATGTACGATACTTTAAACATAAAACACTTCGTCTCTCTTTCTCTCATTTCATTTTTTTTTATTCTCTTTCTTTCCCACTCACGTAATTTTTCTTTGAAAAATAAGATGGCCGACGATAACCCCTCAATACTTACGTACGATCAAGGGTTCGTCTAAATCATTGAAAGTTTTCTTTTTTCAATGATACCAAACTTCTCCTTCACGATCTTACAGCTATTTAATAAAAAAGAAAAGATAATAATAATAGTAATAATAATAATAATAATAATAATAATAATAATAATAATAATAATAATAATAATAATAATAATAATGACGATGACGATGACGATGACGATGACGATGACGACGATGATGACGATGATGGAAAGAATAATAATAACAAGAAAGAAGTATAAATAATAAAGAGAGATTAAAAACCACTGAGAAATGATAGAGACAAAATCAAAAATGTTTCTCAAAACATTTTCGTTTTCTCTCTCTCTCTCTCTCTCTCTCTCTCTCTCTCTCTCTCCTTTTCTCTTTCTCTCTCTCTCTCTTTCTCTCTATTTCTCTTTCACCTTCACGACAAATATTTACTATATATTTTCAATCAACTTGAACCTCTAAAATCAATATTAATTACAAATAAAAAAAAATTGTTTCCTCGTATAAATAAAATTTTGTTGTTAAAAAAATGGAAAGAGAGAGAGAGAGAGAGAGAGAGAGAGAGAGAGAGAGAGAGAGAGAGAGAGAGAGAGAGAGAGAGAGAGAGAGAGAGAGAGAGAGAGAGAGAGAGAGAGAGAGAGAGAGAGAGAGAGAGAGAGAGAAGAAAAAGAAAGAGAAAGACAAAAAGAAACTGTTCTTGATTGCTTTTACCGTCCGAAGCTGTAGTCGTGAATATATTTAATAAATAAATATAAGTAAAGGAAAAAAAGAAAAAAGAAGAAGAAGAGAGGAAAAGAGAGAGAAAGAGAGAGAGAGTAACGGGACGCGTTCGTTACCGAGGACGTGCGACTACTGACTGACTCGGCATGAGTGTGCGCGCGATTGGTTTATAAACTCGATTACGTCATTGCTCGCGTACTCCGCGCGCCGCGAGCCGAGCCTCCGTTTATCACCGGTTTTGATTGGCTCAACGTAACTACTCTATATACCCCCGCTATATTTGAATTCATCTATGATAAGAGAAACGAGCCAATAGTTATCGTTTTCTTTTGCACACGCGTTTACGACGTCAACGACCGATAGGACAAGGACGAATAAAAAAAGATAAATAGATCGATAAATCGATAAATAAATAATGAGAGAGAGAGAGAGAGAGAAAGAGAGAGAGAGAGTTAATGAATAGCATATAAATATATTTTTTAATAATTCTAATAAACAAAGAAGGAAAGAGAGAGAGAGAGTGGCATGGCCTATATCTAGCTAAAAATAGTCAATGAAATGATGGTTGGTAAAACGATAATCTTCATTTCTTTTTGTCCTAGTAACTCGTATAACGTTAATAGTAAAGGGCGCAATAATCATAATGCAACGTGCAATTTCTTCCGCTTTGATTGGACGAACTATAACGATCTCTTCCTTCATATCATTCAAACAATCGTGGGATTCAGTTGTTATTTTTTTAGAACAAACGAAAAAGGAAAAACGAAAAACTTAGATAAATATATTTGTAATAGATATAGGCACACACTCGCGCACATATATGCACGTAGTATTTCTTTGTTTGCTAATCGACTTATTTAAAAAGAAATAGATGGATAAATAAATAAATAAATAAATAAATAAATAAATAAATAAATAAATAATAGTAATGAAAGAAGAGATAAAAGGAAAGAAAGAAATAAAGAAAAAAAAATTTAATATTATTATTTGCACAATCTAACGAATAATTTCGATTAACGAAAAATGAAAAACGAATATAAAGAAAGAAAAAGAGGAACGGAATCTTTTGCATTTTTTTTTTTTTTTTTTTTTTTTTTTTTTTTTTTTTTTTTTTTTTTTTTTTTTTTTTTTTTTTTTTTATAAACAAAATATCGACGCGTGTCATATCGCAAATAAATAACGAAAGGAAAGTTACACTTTTTTTCCTTTTTTTTTTTTTTTTAAGAATCGACTACTGCTTAAAATTCTCTTATCAAAGATGGACGTATTAATTATCGGATGCATAACGAACGTGCCATTAAGTAATTCAAGAATGTGCAATTTATCTACCAAGTCTCTCTCTCTCTCTCTCTCTCTCTCTCTCTCTCTCTCTCTCTCTCTCTCTCTCTGTCTATCACTAATATACAGCTGTTATTGAAGATGCAAAAATGCAACAGGTGCTATTATACGATTAAAGATAGAAAGAGAGAGATAGAGAGAAATTATCACACTTGGTTTTTTCCGAAATAATTAAAAAAAGACAATTAAAAACTACGAAAAGATGAATATTCATCAATCCATAATCAGTAATATTATAAAGAAAATATAATGATTGAAATACTTTCATAATCGTAGAAAATAAATATAAATAAAAAAAAAAAGAGTGGATAAAAGGAATCTATCGCATTATCGACGGTCGATAATATCAGATGTTATAAATCAAAGAGTCCTTGATTAGTTAAGTTCTTCACATTTATCAATATCACTTTAAAATAGAAACTCATCGAACTCATTTTGCATTTACACTCGTTGATATTAAACAGGAAATAGGAAAGGAAAAAATAAAAGATCGGAGAAAAAAAAAAGAAAAAATTCCGATAGAGATAAACATAGATCAAAAATAACAAAAAAAAAAAGAAAGAAAAAAAATAATAAAATTAAAAAATTAAAAAGAGATATACGTTCGTGATATGTGCGTTAAAAAATGTAATATAAATAAAAAAGAAATAAAAAAAATAAAAATGATAATAGAACGATATAACGTGTGAAATACCAAAAGAGGAATAAAGTTATGTAATGGTTGCATATAATTGCGACAGATTAGCACGAGTCAATCCAAAAGAAAGAAGAAGACGACATATCGAAGTCCACGACGCAAGCTATCTCTGTCCTTTGTTCACATTCACGAACTATAAAGAGAGAAAAAGAAGGAAAAATACGATTACACGCGTCGATAACGTATATTCTCGTAAATTTTCGTGCTTTTCCGTAGATCTTCGTTAACTTCCTTCGAACTAATCGTCATCAGACATCTCGAATGTTTTCATGCAACATATCGCAGAATCGTCATTTCTTTCTCTTACCTAATCTCACCATTATATGTGTATAAATGCAAAGTAATAATATCTATGAAAACGTGATTCGCACGTTTGACGTCTATAAAGTTTCATTGACGTCACGTTACAACGTATTTAACGATACTTTACGATGATAACAGTAATCGTCATTATTTATCTCCTTTTTACGATGTAAAATGCGTGACAAAAAAAAACCAACTGTTTTATTTTTTTATCTATTATCGAATTCCTTTTCTTTCCTTTCCTCTTTTAAGTAGATAATTAAAAGACGTGACAAAATTGAAATAAATCCTATCAGCCGAACTTTACGCTTCCCTTGATTATTTTGTTATTATAAATCATATATATATGTATATATATAAAATAAGATAAACGAAGAATTCGAATGAGGTAACGATTTTATTCTAGAATATTTTCTTTTTAACTTTGACACGTAGAATGTAAGAGTGTCGCCACCTGAAGAGTTTATGAAACACTACTATAAAATAAACGTGACTCTTGATAACTTATCGACCATTACCGACGATCGATAAAATAGATTTTTTTTTCAGATACCTACCAACAGTTTTATCATTCTTGACAGAAACAAAAGAAAGCGTGCTAAGATATTAGATTAACAATAAATTTGCAAGTGAGAAAAGAAATAGGAAGGATATTTTTATTCGATGACTCTTTTACAAAACGCTAATTGTCTCATTTGCATTGCCAACCGGCTCAATAATTTTGTCTCCTCTTTTCGAGGTTGACACAACAGACGCACGAGTTTGTATTCTATTTTATTGATCGACGATTTTGACTTTGGCCTTGGATGAAGATTGCAATGATTAATTGAATTCGAACAGTCAACTCATTCAACATATTTTTCTTTAGGTTTAAATTAACTCATCTAAAGTTTGTCCGACCTAATCGACTTCAATTTACTCTAATATGAATCATATATACGATAAATAATATTTTAATTACTAATAATAGTAATATTTTTTTATATTATTTATTTAATAAATATATATATTTTTTATTAATAATATATATATATATTCATGCACATAAAGATATATATATATATTAATTAAATAAATATTTTAATTAAGACAATAAAAATGCAATCTCCGACTAGCGAGGAGACTAACGTGTGCAATATAGCACGTAAGCCATGTCAAATACCTTCCGAAAGAAAGGTGGTATACGTGATGACCGATGCGTAAGCAAAGTCTACTATGTGTCATCACTAATCTGGCGCTAATTTTAAACTCGATGTGATTGAAAGGATCTTCGAATAAATTTACAAATAATTTCATGAGTCAAAATCAATAATGTTATCAAAATATCTAACATACCAAAGTTCTTTAGGTTATGTTTGCGATATGTGAAAATTATTGTTCGATGTAAGATAATAATCATAATAATAATAATAATAGATAATTAAAACAATCAATTTGTTAATAATCACCATAGGCAGATGAGACAGAATCCAATCTACATCTAACATATAATAGGAAGAAGACAGTATAATAAAACCTAAATCAACGAGTCAGCGATTATTTCATTAAATACTCTGACGTCAAACGTCACAATGACCAATCATAGATCGAACGAGTACCTTGTTAAAATTGTCGAACAAATCATACGTAGTATATGTCCTCCATTAAAGGGATTCAATCGATTGATGGTTCTCAAATTAAGAAGAAAAAGAAACAAAAAAAAAAAAGAGAGAGAGAGAAAATGTTTGAAAATTAACTCGAAAATTAAGAAAATGAATGATTATAAAATTTTTCGATATCTCCTTTTCTTTTTTTTTTGGTTATATGAATTATAGACATAATTAATTGAATTCTATCATTTTTATCAATGAAGAAAACATAGATATGAACGAATTATTATTACTTCGATTCGTAAGGTAAAACACATCTAAGCAAACCTCGGAATAAAATGAATAATAAAATATCCAATAACTTCCGCATGTATGCGTGAGTAGTCACGTGTAGAACAAAATCCTTGACATTGAGAATAATGTGTACACGATTAATCTATGATCATTATAAATAGCGTTATCATCACTTATTGTAGGGAAGAGAAGCATGATGATAATGAATATTCTTACGAATGTACATAAATACTTTGATAAGTAGATAACGATTTTGTTAAGAAAGTAATAAGAAATTTAACAACGAGTAGGAATCGTCCAAATGTAAAAAAGAAAAGGAACAAAAAAGACTATCGCAATTTTTCTAAATATCTCCTTTCTGTAGAAAACAATGAGCAGACAAAAATAAATAAATAAAAAATAAATAAACAAATGAAAGCGTATTGTCTAATACATACTCAGTAATTTTTGCCACATCGCGATAGGTCGTCAATCTGTAACAAAAGAAAAAAAAAATTAAGAGTTAAAATAAAAGAGAAAATATATAGCGAAAGTTAATAAAACATCAAATTCCATAAAATCAAGAATTAAAAAAAAAGAAAGAAAGAATTAATCCTCTCAACAAAATTTTCTTATATAAAAAATGAGTGCGAAGATGTATGTATTTGAAATATATATTTTTAATGCTTTTCATTGATATTTGAAACTAACCAACTATAAATGTTTACTAATACATAGCTACAGAGGGAAAGAGAAAGAAAGAGAGAAAAAAAGAGAGTCAAAATAATTATAATTTTCGAATGGAAAATGTGACGCAAGATTCGAAGAAATTAACGCAACATGTTTAATGTAACACGAGTGCCTCTCGCAATATTGAGAACCCCTACAAGCCGAGCCTCTCGTCCGATAACTAGTCGAGCCAATCACGGAACGTCTTGCGTACGACGCCCACAAAATCGACCAATCAAAATGATTCTACGTTGGAGGCACGTCCGCGTCGTATCCGCTTTCTCTGAATCGTTTATAACCTCTGGTAGATATTTATACGAGATTTATATCCAGCTAATTACACACAAAAAAGAATATATATATATATAAAATTCTTACGTTTGCAAAATTCTTTCAATCAAATGTCGAAATAAAATCATGATCAACATAATGTAATTTTTATAATTACGATATCTTTCTCTTTTTTAAACTATACGAGCTGATTGATCGATTAATTATTAAATGCTTACAACAACGATACTAAATTTTTTCTTATCTTAAATAATTATCATAAAATATGTATATCTTATTTATCGATAACGCGTTAAAATTGAATGAACGTTTTAACCTAACTTTTTTTTTCTTTCTTATAACATTCGTTTCGATGCGGTCTTGGATAAGGACGAAAAAAATTTTCAACGACCTCAATGATTTTTTCTAAGCTAATTTTATCCAGCATCGTGTGTATTCGAAGAAACGTTGAAAATGTTTTTTTCTCTCTCTATTTTTTTTTTCCCTCTTTCCCAGAAACCATTCTATAAAATCAATTTTATTTTGCGAACACACCGATCAGAATGGCGAATATTAATAAATGACTATTATTGGTACAAAAAAAAAAAAAAAAGAAAGAAATATGTTCCACAAAAAGATAATTGGTTGATTAGAGAAAGTAAGAAAAGTGACGAAAGTTTTTATTGAAAAATATGTTTGCCTACCTACTATCTAACATCTAAATCTAATAATAACGTTCGCCGTCCCTGTAACTGTTTAAAATCAATTTTGGCAGGTTTTCAATTGTGACATTGCCGCGCTAAATCTATGTTAACATGTTAACAAAGAATTGTTGTATTTCGATTGGTCCAATGATTTATATATATATATATATATGCTCTTACAAATTTATTTTTATACAGTCTTGAATTATACTTCTTGAAATAAAAAAAAGAATGAAAGAAGAACCATTGAGCAGAGGAATTCTTTTATTTACAAAAATTCGACTTGATTTTTATACGGTGTAAATAAAAATAATAATAGCTACGCGATATAACCTATACATACATACATACATACATACATACATACATACATACATACATACATACATACATACATACATACATATATATATATATATATAATATCCGTTTGATTAAGTATACTTTCAACGATGTTGACTACCGACCTACGGATGAAGTTACATTGAAATGATGGAGGGTTAAATTAATTCAATACACGTTGTAATGTTCAACGTAGGTTCAATCTCTTAAAAAGGCAAAAGGAGAAATAAAATTTTTTGTTTTCTTTTCTACAGATATTCCCAATACAAAAAAGAAAAGAAAAGATCAAATATTGATCATTTTAAATAATGAACGTAAAGGACCAATCCGATTCGGCGTATCACTGTTCAAAATTCAAATAAATACGTTTAATCGCGCGATTAGCATCGAATTGACGTATGACGGGTCATCGCGCGAAACGCGAACGACGTCGTAGATATTACATAAGTCCACCGAAAAGAGAAAGACGTAGGTACTTACATAGCTTTGATATTTGTACTTCGAAATGACGAAAGTCTCTACTCGTCTTAATTCAAAGAGTATTTCAAGATTTAAAAGTCTTGCCGATAATTATGAAATGACAAATTTACTTGACTGTTTTTTTTTTATACAACTTGATAAATGATAAGAAGAATATATAAAATAGACAGAGAGAGAAAGATTTAAAATAATCTCAAAGATATTCGATATTCGATAACATAAGTAATTATTAATTAATATTATCGCATATTTACCATAACAGTGAAGAAAGAAAAAAGAATGAAAAATAAAAAGTAAATAAAAAATTAAATAAAAAAAGAATACAAGATTAGAAAAATCCGTAGAAATATTTAATCTAAACGTTAAAGAGGGAAAAACCAAGATGTGATCGATCGAAAATTATGAGTTACGAATCGACTAGAACACGTGATAAGGAGCCAATGAGAAGAGGGAGGGAAGACGACGAAATTGAATTCGAACGTACCTGGAATAAATCGACCAATCGGAAAATGCCTTTTACGTGTGGCAATTTACGATTTGAAATTACACTTTTTTCTTTCCGTCTTTCTTGTCCTTTTTCTTTTTCTTTTTCTTTCTTTTTCCCACTTATTCACTACAACACTTCTGTTTTTTTTTTTATTTTTATATTTTTAAACACGAAGACCGAGAAAACAAGAACAAGATAAAAATCTAACCTATTAAAAAAATCTTTCCAAAAAAAAAAAAAAAAAAAAAAAAAAAAAAAAAAAAAAAAAAAAAAAAAAATCAATAAAAAACCCCCCTCAAAAAAAGCAAAGAAAAAAGAAAATCAATAAAAATATTTCGTAAAAATGATTTATAGACGAAGAGATGTATATATATCGATCGTTTGATTGGATAAAGAAAATTCTATTCAATCGTTAAGCGCGTTGTAAAAAGAAATGAAAACGTAACACAGCACTAGCACGAGACGTATCCGTAATACATAAATGACTGTTCCCGAGAGTGTAACCATGTACCAACAAGTTGAGACTGACTCTCTTTTGCCCTCTCTTCCTAACCAAAACCTGCTCTCCTCTCCCACTCTTTCTATCACCATCTTTCTCCCCTCCCCTCTCCCATTCCACCTCCCCTCATCTTAAAAGACCTTCTCTTCTCTGAATAAGATACATACATATATACATCGTACATATATATCTCAGTACAACAATGAACAAAGTTACATATATCGTGATATTTTTCGATAGCATTTGTTAAAAAATTGTTAATGTCCGATATCATTGTACGATATAAATTATTTATAAACATAACAATTATTATTGTATAATTTCAACTTCGTTTTCGTCATATATATTATCGATATTATATCTGAACGTAAATAATAATTTAAAATATGAACTTTTTTATATTCAAAATTGCCGCAATTTTTTATAGTATTTTTTAAAACGCCATCTTGAAAAAAAATCATTAATACTAATCTTTCCGTTATACATATATGTATATATACATATACATACACACGTCATATATATATATATACATATATACATATATATGCGTGTACGTATGTATATGTATATATTCAACATATAATCTAACAAAACGATTAATTTAACTGAGATTATTTTTTAATACTACTCAGAGACGTAAAACAACTCATATTTGATTAAAAATTTCCAATTAATTAATAATATCAACTTTACAGAATTATTTTCGCGAAATCATTATTTATTCTCGTTCATCGACGACAAAACAACTCTATCCGACCTATACTCGTCGACGACCCGGAACAAACTGGTTTGTTGAGAGTACGACACGTGCAACAGGGCTAGCTGCCAGACAACGAATACGTCCGTATAATCCCGAAGATAACCGAGAATAACCACGTGCCAACTCGCCGAATCATCCCATCGTCTCGTAGCAGCCATTACGAATATATACATATATATTATATCTTTTTCGAAATATTTCATTTATTAATTAATGAAAATATCTTGTTATTAAATTTAGTCGAAATGTTTTTACATAAACAATTGTATTGATTCAGACATATTTTAATAAGAAAATTACTTAATTACCGTTATGAAAAATTATATACGAACGTTATTTCGTATTTTTATTATATAGGGGAAAAAAAAAAAAACAAACAAAACGAAGAAAGAAAGAAAGAAAGAAAGAAAAAAAGGAAAAGAAAAAAATTAATCTATCAAAAGTTTCGTAACTAAAGGTAAACTACGTCTTAAATTTGAAATTCCATTCACTATCTACAGATCGACATACGTTTTCTTAGATCATATTACAAAAGAACGTGTGTATGTACGTATATATGTATGTAAGAACGTTTATGAAATAACATCGATCGACAACAATAGAAATCGATGCAGTTTTCGAACGACTATAGTTCGTGTTCGCGTCGCGCATACTCCTCATGATTACCACTACTGTAACAAGAAAAAATATAAAACACATCTTTTTTTTACGTTTCGAGAAAATTTACGAAGGATATGTACGAACGTGAAGAACGATTGTTTTTAATGCTCAGTGTAGCCTCAGTGTAGCTAACCTCAAAATCAATATTTAACAATGTGCAAAGAATAGTCGCACATTTTTTCAATTTGTTGTAAATAAATGAAAGAATTTTTATTTAGACGATTAAAAAAATGACCATGATTGTTTTCCAACGTTATACGCATGGACATACGCATGCACGGACATATATATAGAAACGCATGTTACTACTTCCTTCTCGTTTCAACAAAGTATGCGATACATACCGTTCGAACGAAAGACCTTCGTTCTCTTTTCGCGATGTCCTTCACCTCGACACTATTTCACTACCGTAGAAGCAATAATTGTAATATTTTTTTCACGTCGAAATATATACGAATGTACACGCACGTACGCGCGCACGCACACACACACACACACACATATACACAATTAACAACACTTTCCTTACACTTAATCTATATACCACACTCTATTCTTTCGACTATTTACCAACTTAGAAAAATAAAAGAATGAAAGAAAAATGAAAACACTTCTACCTTGATTCTCGCAGTTATCACTCGGAAGTTAACCTCAAACCGTAGGTACGAAGCACGACGAAGATTGTTGTCAAACGTATCGAAATATCTTACGATTCGTAGATAGAATTTATTTCGCTGTTAAATGATACGTCTCTTTGTATATCAAATTTCTTAAAAGAAAGAAAGAAAGAAAAAAAAAAAAAAGTAAGAAACAATAAAAGTCGGGAGAAAAAAGAAAAAAGAAAGAAATAATAACAATAATCGTCGAGAGAGAAAGAATCGATACACTTGAAATAAAATTTCGTTAAATAAATATAAAAATTGAAAAACGTTTGGAAAGTCGAGAGAATAATTACGAAAAACTGGTTTCAATCAAAAAGAATGAGAAAAAGGAAACGAAAAAAAGGAATAAAACTGAAACATACATACACGCACGCACGCACACACACACACACATACACACACGAAACTATAGATACTCTCCTTTTATATATATATATATTTATATATATTTATGTATAAATATGCACAATGAATATACACAAGCAAAAAATCGAACAACAAATAAAAACAGATGTGGACGCTTCTGCGTCCGTTCGCCGACTGACGAAGTGACTCGAAGCAAAGCGGGTTTTACACGATCGACCGTGAACCGTGCGACGATTTTTTTTGATGACATTAAACAGCGTGTGTCGTTACGCTCGAACACAAATATGAAGTTCGTTTCTTCTCTCCGTTGATCAAACCAATGATTTCACTTTCTTATTCATCTTTATTTTCATTCGCTTGATAATCGAACCGGGTTGTCATTTATTGAATGTTATCATATGGTAACTCTATCTTCTCTATCTCTATCTCTATCGCTCTCTTGTTGTACGAACCGATATAACGTACCTAGAATCGTCTGCTCTTGCGAATTTTTCTTTTCGACATTTCATTTCATCATGATAAAGAAGAAAAAAAAGAACGAAAAAAAGGACAAAAAAAAAGAAAAGAAAAGAAAAGAAAAGAGAAAAAAAAAGAGAAATAACAAATAGATATGGAAGTGGAAATTGTACTCTCTTGCGATATCGGAGCCATGATAGTGGCGTGATGTGAGAATTTTTATTTTTTTCCGTCATCCTGATGTTTGAATTTTGTTCAATATCCCTCTCTCTCTCTCTCTCTCTCTCTCTCTCTCTCTCTCTCTCTCTCTCTCTCTCTCTCTCTCTCTCTCTCTCACTCTCTCTCTCAAGATATTAAACATACTCCGCAATAAACGCTAGTAAATTTCCAAAGAATTTATTTATTTTCTCTTTCTCTCCTCTCATTTCTCTCATTAAAATTTGACATTTTTGATCTTTTTATTATAATCAGTTGAAATTTGAGCGTTAGATTCGGCGCTACTTTATTACATCAAGCAATAAAGCAATGTGTACGATCACGTGATACATTGCTGCAAAGCAATTGGTCTATCACTTGAACAGTGGTTCACAATTATTCTTCACCTCTTTACGATACGAAAATGATTAAATGAATATTATCTCTCTCTCTCTCTCTCTCTCTCTCTCTGTATATAAAATATCTGTCTTGTATATATACTTAATAGGAAAAATTTATATAAAAAAAAAAAAAAAAAAAAAAAAAAAAAAAAAAAAAAAAAAAAAAATGAGAGAAAAAATGTATTAAAAAAATAGATAAAAAATGTTGGAAATCTCAGTCTCCTTCTTTCTAAATTAATATATTATCGAAGAGAAGATAAATCTCGTGACTTATTAGAGCATATTGCAAATACGTCGTGTCTAAAGATACGGGTCGACGGACCATGAACGACGGCCTTAAATGACCGCGAAAACTTTTCCACGATAGAGATTTGAACGGAGATCAATCAGCTAGGGTCAATAAGTGACAAGAAGAATCGGCCGACCTCTTGTAGTACATTGACATGAAATATACAAATACAACCCCTTCGTTCTTGCACGCTTACGATATAAAACAAAAATAAATAAACAAATAAATAATTCAAAGAATAAGATGCACATTTGAAGAATTGATAATTTCGTAGTATTGTACATTACGATATTATATTAATTAATAATTAGGTTAGAATCATCGACTTCGATTTCATAATTTTTTCTTTTTTTCTTTTGTTTTCATGAAAATAAACGCAACGTTTTAAATAAAATTCTTTCTACTTTTTCCTTTTCTGTAAATCTTCTTTCCTCGTAAATTTCACTTTTTGTTCATTTGATCGATCTCAACTGATTTTAGATCGTCGTTATACCAATACGAATATGATTATGATCTCTGATATAAATATGATCAAGCAGAAATAACTAACTCTACTCACCGGGTATCGACGAGTTGATACCGATCGAGCTTGTCCGCGATTGGCCCACAATGATGACGTTGCTGGCCTAGTTGGCAGCCTTGATTGGTGAGCTGCCCGCTGCAACTCAGGCAACGGCGGGCTCCTTGCCAAACAACCAGCATTACTAGACAGCAAGATGACTGGCGTTTAAAAATTACTTTCCAATCTTACTTTCACCTTATCAATGTACTCTCGCGAGTATTCCCTTTGATCCTACCCCCACGGCTGTATGTATCATCCTCATCTCCTTTCGCGATACTAAAAATTCATTTTTATAATTTTTCCATCTATTTTTTCTTTCTCTCTCTATTCCTTTCTTTTTTTGATATCAAATTCTCTCTCAATAATTTTATCAAGGATCTTGAAATATACATAGCGGCTCAAGTAAGTTCCTAGATGGATTAAAAGTTTCTAAATGGGTCAAAAGTTACTAGGTTATTTTAAAAAATTAGATTTAAGAAACTGCTCGAGCTAATTTCTTTCAATTTTTTCTTTCTCTTTTTCAAATTGTAAAACTACAAGCTTAACTTGTAAAATTATTTTGAAAATTTAAAATGTGAAAAAGAGTAATTGATTTTTAAAATCATTTAAAAAATGTTGGCCCACCTTGTATAATTAAGGATCGCATAATAGGATTCGATGTTATTTCATCTTTTTTATCTTATATTTTCTATTTTTATGTATTACATAGTCTAATCGTGTACGAGTTGTAACGTTTGTTGAAATAATAATATAAATAAATTGGTTTCAAGAATATACTTTTGGTAATTTTTTTGTCTCTATTTTTAGAAGGGTGGGGGGAATTTTGATCGTCTGAAAATATTGAGACAATCAATGTTATTTCTGCGAATAATCATGATAAATATCGTACAACGGATGGTCATATTATTGTCATAGCTCAAATCATGTTTGTGTGACTATATCATTTGTCTCGCACGCGTGGTTATGTTATGTTATTCGCAACGTGAATCTTATCTTTATGTGACTCTACATTACGATTCAATTTCAGGAGTCAACACTTTCTTATTTCTATATCACATATTAGTTTTAACAGAGATTCGTGTTAATTAAGATTTAATGAAAAGTGAAACTTTTCAGATGATTGTTTAAAAAAAAAAGAAAAAAGAGAAAAAAAGCATGTAGATAATGGGGAAAAAAAAAAATAATGAGTATTTTATAAAATAATTTGATTCGATTAAATTCGCCATATTGTTATAAAGTTGGTCATCAGTTCGTTCGCTCTGCACGTGCATCTGTTACCGTTTCTTATAACTTGGTCTACTTGTAAGTACATTGTAGATATTCTCTCTCCAATTCATCTTTTTTTACTTGCACCTACCTTTGAAACGTCACAGTAGTCTCCTCGTTGCTTCACACACACGCACACTCACACACTCGGAAAAAAATACGCACGCGTCGCCTTTCGATCAAATTTGAAACTAAAAAACGCTCTTCGACTCGGCCGATAAAAGTACGGTTGGTAAAATCGCACGTTACACGCACACCGTTTGTCACTTCTATATCACTCCCCTTATCGATTCGCAACCGACGTTACGCGATTCTAGGTTATATTTCACGCTTTTTTTTTTTTTTTATTCCTTTTTTCTTTCTTTTTTTCTTCTCGTTAAATCGATACGATACCACGTGTGAAACTTAAAGAGTTGACAATGAACGAAGATTAAGTGCGATAGAAATATTTTTTAAAACCGATCGTTTTTCATGAGATACGTGTAAGATGCCTAAATACTTTACGCACGAAAACGAATTACTGAGCTAACGTGAAAATTCGCGAATGTTCTCGACCATTCGACTTTTTTTGAAATTAAATTCGACAATCACGAAATACGACACGAAGCACAAAACGCTCCGTACGGCGTCTAACCGAATACTGTGGCACGAACTGGTTCCAACGTTGCCAAGTTCGGAACCTTCATTCCCCCTCTCCCCACTCTTCCCCTCTACCCGCGAATTTAAAGTAACTTCTAATCTTGATCTTGACCTATACGTGAAAATAAATTTGTATCGTTGTTTGTTTAATCGCAACCTACGTATGTATACATACACACACACACATATATATATATATAATTACTACTACTAGTATTATTATTATTATTATTATTACTATTATTAAACATTCTTAAAAAAGATAGATAATCTAACTGATTAAAATAAGATTACGGATTAATGACTGGCAAAGGAGTAAAATATTTTTTTGTGTTAGTAAACGAAAATTCAAACGAATCGATTGCATAAGTGAAATACGAGATTTCATGCTGATTTCTATTAAAAAATTTCTTTGCGAAACATCACGTATCCCGGTCGGTAATTAATTACCTACAAATATTATTAGGTTGGTGCGTTTGACGTCAGTTTTCTTTTTGTTGTTCATCTTTTTTCTTTTTTTTTTTTTGAGTAAAATATGTTGGCAATAGTTTTTGTAGAGTTTTATCTTCGATACGAAATCTGTTATATACGCAGTATCAAACAAAAATATTGATACATTCTCTGTGAATCCGTAAAAATTGTACGATTCTTTATATTTCATTTGTTCGTAAAATATATCTCTCAAGTATTCGAAATTCAAATATATTGTAAGCTGTGGAAATTGAATAACTGTACAATAAAAAAAAAAGATAATAAAAAACGTATGTTTTCAATGGAACAAAATTATTGTACAAGCTTATGAATTATTAATCATTCTAATATTTTCTGAATATTTAATATTGTCTATATATTTATTTCAAAAGATTTGTTGCAAATGTATTGTCACCTTTTTCTCAAGAATAAACAAAGCTATTGAGACGCAGTAGGTGGTCAATAATTTTTCGGTCAACTTGTCCTACGTTTATTATCAATGTTTATAATATAATTATATAATAATGCTTATATTCTAAATATATTGGATATCCATATAATATTTAAACTAATGTTCTATTGGTTAAACAATTACATTAACTTAATTATTATAAATAATTATAATGTAACGATTAATAACTAGAAGAATATATTATGATGTTCTAAATATCTGTAAATAAATATTAAATTATCGAAAAAATCGTTTAAATAATGTGATAATAACGGAGCGAAAGATTTACGATGCTTACTCTTCGAAAGCCGACGGCATACTAACTTATCACATTCGAAAGTCGTTGGAACCTAGCTTCTTTGTTTGTTGTTTATATCTCTAAGCCACTGATGACAGTGAGTATAAAATTTTTCAGTGTGTACGTATAATACAATTTTGTATCAAAATTATTTTATTTTAACATTGTCTCAAAACTTATATAACCTTCAAACAAATCCTCTATTATTTAGATTATATATTTAATAAATATAATATAAATGCATGATTATTTTATAATCATGAAATCTTCAAATTAAATCAGACGGGATTTTGTTAAAACTAAAAAATAATAATTAAAAAAAAAAAAAAAAAAAAAGATAATAAGAAAGCATTTAATGAAAATAGATACCATTTACTTTTATTTGAGATTTTGTGCTTCAAAATGTTTAACATATTTTGAATCATACATTATATAATTTACATAGTGTTATTTATAATTTATTGAACACATTAGAGATTGCAGTACACAATTAATATATATTTTAATATTTCTTTTCTTTTTTTTTTTTATCGATGTATCTGCAGGAGATTGTATTTTTTTTTTTTATGACCGCTTTTTGCAAGGAAAGCATAATATTATATAAAATTCATATTATGTTAATTTGATTATCAGAATCTATCATTAACGTAATCAGATCTTTTAGTGGTGTTCATATTATATATATATATATATATATATATATTAGCACATAGTAAAAACGTTCGTTTAACAAAATCTTATTGATAAGTTTCTATTGTTTTTTTTTTCTTTTTCCTTTTGTTCTTCCGGTGCATATGCTTCGGTGTACAAATCAGTCATTTTGCAAGTATCTACATAAATTGCTCGTGTAAATGCACAATGTTACGTTTTTATAAGTTGACACTTTACAAATATCTAGAGCAAGAATTGTAAGAGCACAAATTCCATGTCTTCAATGTAAAATTCAACCAAGTATGTTTCAAGAATATTAATTATAAGTATATATAGCAAAGCGCTTTTTAATTGAATATATTTCCGAATAAATCTGATTCGTCGCATAAAATTATATTCTGCAGCCTCTTAGCCATATAATTAGTTATAGTATGTCTGGACGATAATAATAATGATGATGATGATAATAATAATAATAATAATAATAATAATTATTATAATAATGATAGCGTTTAAATATTATAAATAAGTGTTGTTCAAGTCCTCTTTTATGTTAATAAAAAAATTAATCGTATATTGCATGTATACTACTAAGTATAAAATATATTAACTATATATATATATATATATATGCGCGATAGTGAATATATAATGCTGATTAAAAATATTAAAAAATACAAGTTTCGTTAAATATTATTTTCTTAAATATATATAAGCCCAGACATTAAAAATTCATACAAATCGATCGAATCATACACTTGATTTTATACAGAATTTTTCCTTATCGTATTTTCTCATTTGATTATTTTATCTTACATAAATGTATACAGCCTGCTATTAAGTAAACGCTTGATGACAATATATAATGTACAGTATTATCTTTTAAACTAAGAATTGAAAAACATGACTACATATCATTCATAAGAATATGCCATCGTGATCCAATAAGATCTACGATGAATTTTTTTTTCCATATTACCAGATATTGCTTTTTTAACTAGAAATAGTTATGCTAACAAAATTATAAATCATTGTAAAAGTAATTTGTCACAACCCTTCAGTATATATATCCTTTTTTTTTTTTTTTTAATTTTAATAATTTTCATACGTAGTTATCGTATATCCGATCAGAAATTTTTTATGAATATTATATCATTATATCTTAATATTTACAAGCATAATTACGTGATTAAAGATTAATTTATAACCTACAATACTTCTTTACAATTAGTACGAAAAATGATATACGTTAATATTTTTTTCTTAATAATTATTTATTTAATTAATGTCAATTTGAAAAAAGATAACTCTTTTAATAGAGTAAAGCCAAGATAAAAGCAAATCTTTCTGCTTATATATTTATATCTTATATTTATCGTTAAATATAAAATACTAAACACATTATATGAAGATGTTAAGATAAAAGATTAACATTAAATTTTTTAATATCCTTTAAAGTTATACTATATCTCAATTTTTATGAGAAAACCATTTTCCTTTATATAACTTGTTTTTCATGTTGTTCAATCAAATTAATAATAGTAATAATAATAGTAATAATAATGATAATAATAATAATAATAATAATAATAGTAATAATAATAATAAATAAACATTAAGATTTCTCAGACGACCAAATTGTATACAGCTTGTATACAATATACTATGGAATAACAATATAAAGTTTGCTTTCTAAAATAATAAATTCTGTTTGCTATAACACTGAATGTATAACAATTTCTGTACTCTACAGCCTCTCTATAAATACGAACTAAGTAACAAAAGTCCTAAAATTAAATCTACATTATATATTATATTCCTACAATTAAAAAGAAAGTTCATTAAACCTTGTCATACTATATAAATTGTATTAGTCTGTGAGATTCATAAGGGCACTAAGCTTACATTTTCTCAGGCCCCACGTTACATACTAAAATTTTATAAATTAATTACAAAACACGAATTTTGGAATATAATACGAATATTAAATGTAATACGAATATTAAATGTAATACGAATATTAAAAACGGTTCGATCATTTCTGGGGAAAAAAAAAGAAGAAAAAAAAAATGATAAAACGTTAAATGAATTTAAGAAACTGACAAGAAAATAACTATTAAACGATACAATAATAAATATAAGGTGTATCACCTTTTCGAATTATCCGATATATATTTACAATTTATATTAGCACTTTACATCTACTACGTGTTTAATCTATCAATGAAAGAATGATGTGATGTATAATTATCAATGTCAGAATTTGTTCTCTCTAATGCATCATTTTATGAAGTTTTAAAATTTTTCCCAAACGTTGTTTAGCCGTTTTCATTCCCTTTCTAGGTTTACGTTCTGAAAATTCAAGAATGTTATAGCTCATATTTCATAGATAAAAGTATAACAATAACAATAATAATAATAAAGACAAAATACAAGAATATTTTACCAATTGGAACTGGTGCAGCTAACTTAGCCTTAACATCTTTCAGCCTATTTGGACTTGTCAATATTGATCCATATGCAGTGCTAGTTTTCACAATGTTTTCTGTAGATACAATTGGAGTTGGCCCAGACGTTACAGACGTGTCCTTTTGTTTTTTCTTATTATACGTCCTCTTCGTTGTATTCTGTCATACAATAATTTATATAATTATTTTTACTATGTATAAAATATATCAATAAATATATGATATTAAAGAATATAGTAAGCAGTAGATAGTAATTATAATTAATAAGTCAAATAAAAAGAATGTTGACGTATACAAAAATAGTAATGATTTGTCTTGTTGTGCCAATATGAAAACCTACTAATCAAAAATAAACATAGAATGAAGTATACGTGCATGAAATGTAAAGATGAATGAAAATGTCTATCTAATAACTAAATAAACAATCCAAATGATAATAATAAATATTTCGATCTACCTATTTATTTATATTTACATATTAAGCAAAATCTACAGAATACTACACTTATGTGAAGGAATCATGATATGCCTACCAATTTCTTCTTCGTAATCTTGTCCATGTCGTTATCCAGATATTCACCCTATATGATATAAGTACGTAATAATGAAAGTATATTATATATATCTAAATGAATAACTAAAATATAGATGTTGAAAAATTTTAAATATTCTTTAATAAGAGATTATGTCTATTTAATCGCAAACATATATGTATGGATAAGTTTGTAAGATGGTAAAATCTTTTTTCATAACAAAATGAGAGACCTAGTAATACGAATTTAAAATAATCTCGATTTACCGCTTGTTTTGCCCTTTTTGCAGCTGCTGCTTCCAATCCCTTTTCGACAGAAGTCTTCCTGACTCCTTCTCTTGCCGGTCGATTTGTCTTCGGCAAGAGTGGTCCGACTCTGGCTTTCGGATTCCATGCTTCATCTATCTGACTTTTTGCTTTTGGCTTGAAAATATAATCTTCGTCGTCAGAAGCATCCAAAGCCGGATAAACTAAGAATTAATCGAACATTATAATCATTAAATTGATCCTATATAACATTTTTTTTGGAAATACACATTCACTTACTGAAATCATCATCTTGATGAACTTTATCAATATTTTCTATTAATTGATCGTCATCGTCATTGTCGTTGTTACGTTGTGTCTTTTCCGTTTTTGTTGATTTCGTGGAGTTAGTCGACGTTGTCGAGTAACACTGCTCGCTGAATGATAACATCCCGGCAATGGCTTCACGAGTCGATGGTGATGCCCTGTCAGAACTAGCCGTTTTCAATTTATAAATACTAAGACACCAAAAAATAAAATAAAGCTAGAATAAATAAAATCGAACTGTGTACTATCTATATATATTCTATAAATCAAGCTAAAAGGATTATGTTTACTTACTAATTCGGACAAATCAATATTTTTACATTAACAAAATAATAATTATATTTTCATGCTTCGCAATTAGAAATCATTTTAATGCGATATTAAATAATGCAACAATATTTTTATACAACGTTATGTCGTTGAGTAATCTTGCAAAACATATATAACGACTTACCCTGTAGGAGGTGGTGGCACAGGTTGACTGTACTGCGGAATCGTGGATGGTCTAAAATAATTGTAAATATGACTATTGTACATTCTGTAATTATTAAAAAACAAATTGAAAAATATTTTACATACGTAATGTCTAATCTTTGAGGAGCATTTCCCAATGTATACGCGGATGCTTTTAATAATTCCTCAATACCATTTTTTGGCATATCATTCAAAACGTCGACATCGCCATCGTAATCTCTCTTAAATCGTTTCTGCGTGTTGCTTTTAGAATTTCTTCTTCTTTTCGGAGACTCGTCTATAGTAAATCTACCATAATCACTTTCATTGCTACCGTCATGAAAATCATATACGGATGTTCGATTCCAAGCAAGTTCTTTCGTTACTACAGTAGTATGATTCGACGGAAAATTATTTTGTAAGTTGATATTATCGTTTGTACTTCTAACAACTTCGTTGTTTCCTAATTTAAATCTGATTACAGTTGGACTTTGTTTTCCTGGCTTGGCTGTACGTTTCTGTGTAGAATTATTAACATGTTTCTCTTCCATTGAAGTATTTTTAACGTAAGGGTACATTACGGGTTTCGATAAAGTTAATTTTAATGGCGGTCGATTAGTCGACATATTATCGTTAATTAAAGTCCCAACTTTATTCGTTTCCTTTAACGTCGCTTTAAAAGGATTTTCTGCCATTTTATCTGCAACATCGTAATCTACGAAATCTTTATTCAACGGCTTCTTTTTCTTTCGTTTACTTTCACGTTCCGGTTTAGGAGGATTTAATGACATTAAATATCTCTCCGCATGTCGTATTTCTTTGCTAAAGTCTTTCAATAATTTTTGACTATTTATCGTATCCGGTATTTGACTTCTGCTGACCATATTGTACTGTATGAAAATATTAAATAAGATCGGTTAAAAATCTCGAGGTAATTGCTGTTTTTTTTTTTTTTTCTTTTGTTTACTTTCTACAAAAAAATAAATATATAAAAATATTTTTCTTACGTCTTTATCAGTGTTCCATTGTTTTAAAATACTTAATAATGCTCTAACACCTTGTAAAAAATATGGCGGACATTTCTTTTCTTCGTTATTTAATTCCTTCAGTTCTTTGAGCAATTTCTTTGCAGCAAACCAATTAACCGTTTCAAAGCCAGGATATTGAAATTTGGTAGGAGTTTTCATCTTTCTTTCCAACTCATATATCCTATAAAATATAACTGTTAATGAGAAGCAATAAATGTGTAAGAATTTACACTTTACACCCACTTACGTACTTACTGTATCTGCATAGGAATATTGAGACTGTGTACAAAATTTCCACCGAAAACCAAAGAATCAACTGGAGTTAAGACAGCGTGTATCCAACCAGTTGGTATCATCATAGTCTGGCCCTGTTTAATAACGCATTTGTAACATGCATCAGCCTGGTCTCCAAAGAAAGTTTCACTCTGTGTTGAACTGCACATCCAGTGCTGATATAATTGTAAATTTGCTGGTGTCGGTTTTATAAGGTAAAACACTTTTTCCCCCCTTAATACATGATACCACACGGAAGTCCCACCAAAATCTATATGAAAATCTGTGAAACTGTCTTTGACTCCCATTAGGCAATATTTTTGTACTTCAGGACGCTTTATATCGCTTTCCTCGGGCCAATCGCGTGGCCAAACAGAGTTTACCCAGTCAAGTTTGCGCGCGATGTATGGTGCTTCGACCATTGGTGAAAGACTGCAACGTTTATTTGTCAATTTATACATATACGTCCTATATACGATTAAAGCCATATATGGCAAGGCAATGAATATGGATATACCCAGTATTTGTAAATTCGAGACTTATCACATTAAAAACCCTTGTCCGACAAGGGGAATTGTAATATTCTACGAAGTCTCGTAATTTCATTCGAATGTTACTTTGTCTTGTAACATCTATCACATCCATTTCACGATCTCCACCTGAGCAGATAACATATTCGTGAATATTAATAACCATCTTTTTTACTTAATATATTTACGTAGAATTATCGGAAGCATTATTTTACCTATATAACTTTCAACGTCATAAACGCTAAAGTTCGGAGGAGGTACGCTCATATCAAGACCATCTTTGCCGTCGATAATGATAGGTGTCTCAAATCCATTAGTTTGTAGATACTGCAACGTTAATTGTTGTCCCCTGACATGTTTAACTATATCATCAGCTTTAGGAAAATGTCTGGATTTCAATTCTCTAATGAATACTGGAGTTCCAGTTTGAACAGGTTTAGAATCTGCATCTACTTCGGTATAATCGTGTCTGTGCCAATTCAATCTAGTTTTCACTGAAAAATAAATATGAAAATATTTAATCTACGAAACATCAATATGGTAAATGATAAATTATATCCTTTTACTTACTGATAGACGGACCACATATCGTTTCGCATTTAGGACAATGATATTTATCAAGGTCTATTGACATGTACTCTTTTAGAGTTACACACCTTTGCAGAAATATAAAGTAAGCAATGTTAATATCGAAAACTTTAAAAAATATAATGAAACTTTGTTTGAAGAAAAAATAACAACATTAAAAAATTATTTATCTATCGTTGAAAGTAATATATATAAATTTTCTTTTAGAAAATACTTTAGAGGAAAGATATTAGAACGTTTTATACTAGTAGATAGCATCTAAATATCAATTAGCAGATCACAACATAATCATCAAATTTATAGGTTATGGCACTATCAACAAACATTCCTTTGTATACAGTCATACATATTTCTGGATGAAAGTTTGAAAATACTTATGAACATATACAATCTCTAGAATTCTCTGTATCATTGTAAATTAATTAAAATCGTCGAAAAAATGCTGCGAGTTTGAAAACGTTTACTTAATATAATTTTTTATATTTTCATGTTACACGTGTCTTTCTTTCAATGGATTCTTTTCACAAGACTTACCCGCCGTGGTACCATTCCTTGCAAATATCGCATTGTATCATAAATTGTTCGGCATCATAAGAACGACCACACAAACAATACGTAACTGGTATCTCCATTTTTGTTAGTAGATACTAAACTGTATGTATTCACCAAGTACAGTTATGTACTATCAGTATTTCATTAAAAGAAGTAAGACTATAAGCTATCTTACGGAACAACTACTTAAGCGCCATCTGGAATCAAACTCTTTCAATTACACATATTTTACTTTATGTTTTTTTTTACACACACACACACACACACACACACATATATATATATAATTTTTTTCTATTTTTATTTTTATCAAACTTTATCTTTTGTTTTAACATAAATTTCATAAAAAATAACTTATTAACGATTAATAAATATTTATAAAATATTCTATGCATTCGTTCAACGAACGAAATGAAAATAGAGGAAGTTAGTTGACATCATTTTCAAATTAATTCGAGAGCCCGCCATGCCACATGACTAAACTATTACAAACAATACCTTTAACTCATAGGAATTTTTATTAAGGTTAGATTCTACGCATATTTTTCTTTGTCAAAACATGCAATACTAAATAAACATAATTAGTATTGATATTTAATATCTATGAATTAAATAATAATACAAGAGGAAACATATATAAGGTAATCATTTAAAAACTTCTTATTTTACATTGTTATATACCATATTCTAATATTTTTTTTTCTTGAGAAGATAACAGGATGAATATATCTTGCCATCTTGATAGTCTTAAGAAATCTAAGGATACGTCCAACAGAAGGAATTCTTTACCAGAATATACTGCATTTGAGCAAAAAAAAGGCAAAAATTACAATGCATTTAATACGAAGACCAAAAAAACTATTAAATTGTTATCCAAAAGTAACGATGGAATGATAGAATGTATAACTTATCTTTATGTATGCACGACTCTGGCATTTATATTAAGATATCTTGCAAATAATTATTGTAATTTTAGATGACGCGAATGTTTCTCTTAAATCGAATGATTGCAAGATCATAGATTCGAACACATATGGTACAATAAAAATACAGAACAGCACATTTGAAACGCATAGAAGTCTTGACTCTTCGACGATCGTGGAAGTATTAACATAACATTTTAATAATATCTTTCAATTTTTTTTAGCAAATTTTTTTTTATCAATATTTTCAAATAACAATTCTATTTTGCTTGACAGAATATGTCTATGTCAAATATAACAGATTCGTTAGAAGGAAAAAAATGTAAGTCTTTACAAAAAATATTTAATGATTTGGATACGTTGCAAAATGATGCCTGTATCGATAATGACAATGCACATATCGTTGCCGAATCTATAAATCCAAACGAGATTTCTACTATTCAATATGGTCATAGGAAGAATCAGAGAATGAAATTTGTGAATTGCAATGAAAAATCGCAATCTAAATATGATATTCCTGAAAAAAAAACAGCAGTTACAAAAAACAATGAAATGCAAGAATGCACTGAAGATTCAACGATGCGTGATATCGACGGACAAAGTATTGAATCTAAAATAGTAAAAGAAAAATCGAACACGTCCACGTCAAATTATAATGAAAAGCTACACTTATATTGTTTGCATAATAAAGTATTAGTGATTATGCAAGAAAAGACAAGTTTTTGTTTTACTGGGAAGCTAGTGATAAATGTATTGTACGGTGCTATAGAGGTGTATGGGTCTCACATTACTACATCAAATTCTCCAATAGAAGTATATTCTCCCAGAGGATACAGTCTCGTAGCTGTAGAAACGAGTAAAAAATTTTTGATGTCCGACATCAAAGATATTTGGACATATTTATCTCAGGAAGGTATTAATCCTGACATAAAAAATGCATTGCAATGCGACATTAATCGATGCAGACCGGGTATGGCAGTGATTATTCTATGGAATTTGGAAAACAATTTAACAACGTTCGTTAATACTTACTATCCAATAAAATTATTTCCTAAAATTCGCAACGTCAAAAATTATTCCTGGACGGACACAAGGAGAGCTGAAATGATATTGCAATCCAATCTTTATTTCGATAATCATAATTATAAAAGATTGGTAATCGATCCGACTGTCACAGGAATACTTGCTGAAAAAATCCTTAATCGTTGGTATTCTCATGACTGGTCGTGTACATTAATAGCAGGTGGTAAAAATGTTGGGAAATCTACTACCGTACGTTACTTAATAAACACGTTATTACCGACTTCTCGGATGGTCGTTTTGGTGGATGTTGATCCTGGTCAAAATGAATGTACACCGCCTGGCTGTATATCCTATAGCTTGATCGAGGAGCCGTTAGCTGGACCTAATTTTACACATTTAAAAACACCAGTTTATCAATTGTACATAGGAGATGTAAATGTTACTCGGTGTATCACGAGGTATATCGAAAGTGTTAAGTTGTTGGCGAATAAATTGTTAAGTTGTCCGACTATGTCACGTTTACCGATAATTATAAATACAATGGGTTTCACGCAAGGAATAGGATGGGATATCGTAGTGTTTACGATCAAGCTCTTTCGGCCTTCGTTCGTCCTACAGATAATGTCAGAAAGGACAAAAAATAATTACCCGAATTTACTGAGTAGCGATATTATTGATCAACAAGTAGGTGCTATCATCTCCGTAAAAAATATTTTTTAAATTACATATTATGTAATAAGGAAGAAAAAAAAAATATTTTTTTTCATAGACTTTTACAGGCTTTTCGTGGAGTAAAAATATTACGGATTGGAATAAGCCATGTTTACATGAGCTACAAGTTATAAATACAAATGCTGAGAAAAAACAGGAATCAACAAGTGATTCATGGAACATGGAGCCTTATCAACAACGCGAACTCGCAATGATTTCTTATCTAAGTGGAATTGTAAATTCCAATGGAAATTCTACGTGAGATATTAAAAATTCTTTTCCTTTCTTTTATTATTTTTTCTTCCTACGAAATATTAGACTTTTAAATAAAAATTGTTTAGATTTCCTGCCACATCCGCATCACTCAGCATCAACGAAGCTGTGCCATTTGTGTTAGTATAAAGTCACTTAATAATTTCGCTTCGCATCGATGTTCGAGATTTCAATATTTTCTACTAACATCTGCTATAAAATATATATCTTATTAATATGATTTATATATATATATACTCATATACATATTTCTTTTGCAGGGCACCTTTTGCTTCTTTAACTATCGCTCTATTACGAGAATGCGTACCGCCTTCGCGTGTATTAACTGTAATCAATGGTAACATGGTTGCTCTGTGCGGCATTGATTTAACAAGAGATTTATTGCAAGATGTTATTCTATCGATACCTCGTATATTAACCAGAGCACCTTTGTGTACTTGCTATGGCTATGGTAAATTACAAATAAGTAATATATTGCTTCCTCATGTTTTCTTTCCTTTTAGCATTGCAATTTTTTATAATCACTTTATTCAACGAGCTAATCCTATCTAACCTATCTTCTTGATTTTATCTGATTTTATAGGAATAATTCGAGGGATTGATACGGATAAAGAAGAAGTGTATATAAATACGCCATTACCGCTGTCGCTTATGCGACACGTTAATTGTTTAATAGGATCTATACCTATACCTGTTAATTTACTTCAGTTAAATCAACGCAATGTACCATACGCAGGTGGTAACGATGCTTTACCAACGAGTCGTGATCCACGTAGAGGATATTTCCGTATGAGATATGAAAATAGACAAACGTCGAGTTGAATCATCTATTTTAAGAAAACTAAATAACTATTTTAACCATTCACTGTTCATAAGATAAAACTTATCCAAGAAAATCTTATAAAAAAAAAAAGAAAGAAAAAAGTAAAAATACACAAGAGAGTACAAAGAGACACTCAAACTAAATTTATTCTTTACCATTTATCATTGTAAAATAAAAATCGTCTTTTTTCTTTTCGACTTAATTATGTTAAAAAAAAAAAAAAAAAAAAAAAAAACAAAAAAAAATACAGAGAATACGTTTAACGATAAATAAAAAATATATCTAACAATTTGTTACCACATGACTTGTTTAAAAACCAATTTTCTCGATTTATCATAATTAAACATAACCTTTTATAGAGTTAAGTTCGATTCTTCATTAGCGATGTTTCAAATATATTATCTCAAATTAATTTCATTTCTTCTAAAATTATATAACACTTTTCTTCTTCATTTCCGATTATTTATAACAAAATATCATCGTTCTATAAAAAATATAAATAAAATGAAAATAGTGGCGATACTTTAGTCGTCTTTAGTTAGTCGTGCTCGTATAGAGAGCGCAACGGTAGGAATATGGCGGAAAGCGTCTGTACACTCCACGACTTGCCAATTAGTTTTTGACGTTTATCCGCAGATAAGTTTTTAACGTCAGTGTAGTGCCGTGGAAATCCAAATATCTCTTCGAGCTCCGTTATCCATAACAAATCACTCTCGTCTTTCATCAGAATTGGCTTCAGCGCTAGTTTACCTAACAATAATATATATATATTTATTTATTTCAGGTTATTACGTATAGATATATGTATAGGTTATACGCACGTAGCTGTACATGTAGGTTATATATCGTTATATTTTAAGATTTTCAATCGAATAACACTAAGATAATACCTTGTTTCAATGAATGTACATTTGTCGTCACTGTCCTGATTTTTTTTACTAAAGCATATCGATTACAATGTGGCGTAAGTACATCTTGTAAATCATGTTGATTTTCAGACGGCAAAGTATACGCATTTATCGGTAGGTTATGCCAATAAAGCCTTAATCGATGCTGAGGTGAGAAATCTGCAGAATCTATCACATCAGGTTCCTGTCCAAGACATCTTAACAAGAGAAACAGTCGGTAAAAAATCTCATCTTTTATTTTATTGTTTTTATTTTATTGTTTTAAATAACCACACGTTTACCTGTTGATTTCTAACCTATACTTAGTTTCCATATTGGCAACGTTTTCGTATAACCAAAATAAATGTCTTCCGTTATTAGCTTTTTTTACTAATTCCTTGATGCGTTTATATTCAAAGAATAAAACACCAGTTCCATTAGGATCTGAAATTAGAATCGATATTTAAATAATTGTATGTATGTATGTATGTGTGTGTATATATATATATATAATGGTCATATAAATCAGTCGATACCATGAAGACCCAACCGTGCTGGATTTACAAGACTCAAGTCGTTACATGGTGATCCACCCATCACCAAATCAATAGGAGCAATTTCTTTAATTTTTTGTACGGTTATGTCTCTTACGTCTCCTAAATAAATAATACGATCTCCAAAATGCGAAGAGCTAACAGTCAAAGCGTCTTTGTCGATCTCACTAGCGTAATATACTTCGATCGTTATGCCCAATTTGAGGAGTACTACCAAACCTGTGAAAGAAAACAATAATTTGTGAAATTAATTGTGGAATTAATATCACCGCTTCAGACTTAATATCATTACCAGTAGCCAAGCCGTCGAATAGCGAAAGGACACGCATTTTTCTCTTTACCCAATTATTGTCTATTGCAAATTTCATTTTTGAATTAGGGTTTGTTCTAAACATATGAGTAAATTTTTCTTTCCATTCCGGCCGTGGTAATATTACTCTGTTTGGTGTAGAAACATTATCCATTTTACAAAGCAAGCATTTCCATGGATCTTCGAGAAGTATATCATGGTACTCATTTGGATATATTAAATGCTTTAGGCAGGCAGTGCAATAAACTCTGCAATAAACTCGATCAGTAGTGTTATAGAAATGATATAATCTGTAAAAGATAATAAAATGAAAGATATTGATTTATAAATATTTAAAAAGAATATTCACCGAGGACAATTTTCATTGTCACACATAACTACTGTACCAGATCCAGCACAAACGGTGCAAAAATACTGTAAACAAATATTTTTTTTTTTATTATTTAAAATTTAATTGTATATATAAAATTCATTTTGAAGTAAGTCTACGTACGCATTTACTGTCTGTACCGATCACGAAAATAGATGGTTTGAATATTTCCTATAATCATATACAATGTCATCAGTGTGATAGTAATTATATTATTTTAAAATCAATGTTTTAGAGATTTACCGAACAATCTTTGCATAAAGATCCTTTAAAAAATGGATGTTGTTCCATTTCTTCTTGAGATATCTTTAAACATCTTAAACATATGTCCTCTATCGCAGCTTTGCCGATTTTTATCAAATGTAATATGTCTAAAAAAATTATGTTCATATAAAAAAAATATAAATACGATGATACGTCTTATCTTTAAGTAAACAAATATATTAATGGAAGTATCAACTAACTACTATTGATAATGTCATTTTTTCGCTGATCATCAACAGTGACATTTATTTTCAATTGATTTAATTTACTTAAAATCAATGCAGAATATTTTTTTGATTCTTCTGAACATTTCTGTACTGTCAAGGACCTTTTTCTTACTTGTGAACAAACGTTGCGTTGTGAGGAATGTGTTATAGCATCTGCGATAGTCCAGTTTTCCGTATCATAACCGAGCCGTAAATAATAATCCTGTAAACAAAATTTTCTTTTAGCTTAACAATACCGAATCATATGGTAACATAATTACGTCAAACTTTCCAGGAACTTAATATAGATACAGAGACTTTAACGCATAAGCCACATATTGATTGATAAACTCATGGTGTTATAAAATAACGACATAAACATTTTTCCAATTCACCTTAGAAGCATCAAGAACTCCAAGAAGATAAAAATGTTTCTTCGTACGTTGAATATACTCCTGCATTTTTTCCATTCCTTCTATAAATTTCATAAATGCACGATGGTGTATCTAAAATAATACATACAGTGATTGAAAAAATTGTATATTTTTAAATCTGCAAAATTAGATAATACAAAAATTATCATTGACTTTAGACTCGTATATAATTTTATTTACACATATAAGGTATAAGTTACGCGATCGAATATTTACCTGTGAAAATGTATAATCGCCATACCACATTATCCATTGGCAACCAAAACTGGGCTCTCGCAGACAGCAATCACGATAATCAATGATCATAGCTATATAACGAGATGAAAAGTACGAAATCATCTTTATAGAGTAGATAACAAAATAAATAAAAATATTAGATCGTATTATAACGATAGAGGAATATATCAACCTGGCCACCAATTGTATCCAGCTATTTTTGCCCAAGCAATAACGCCAGGCCGTTGCTCCATCAAAGGTAATAATTCAGTATTCTTTTCGTTAAAACTCGTATCAGTACACTTCTCAACTTGTCTTTTAGTTTTTTCGGATGATTCTGAAAATATAGAATTAAGAAATATTCGTACAAAGTCAAATGATAAAAAGAACAAAGTAAAAGTAATGCTTAGAGCTAATGTGAGCTACATACGTTGTTTCTGATTCAACATATATCTTTCATTAATTCTTGAATTTTTTTCTTTTAGAAAATCTAATCTCTCTTGTATTTTAGCTGGATATGGGTAGAACTTAATCTCTTCTTATCATGTTATATTTCAATAAAAAGATCAATATAAGTATTATTTTTATATTTGTTTCTCTCATATAATTTGTTATGTAACTTACTTTTTGTTTTATCAATGAAGTTCTTCTGTACCCAAATATGATAAGGTTTCGTTAACAAGCAGCCACACTTTTCACGTATCATCTACAAAATTGATGAAAATTTTTAAAGACGAATAATTGAAGAAAAAAATTATATTTTAATACAAACCTGAATGGTTAAATCGATAGATTGCATGCTATCAGCAGATTCCGATTTCTGTTTGAGTCTTAACTCTAAATTATCGGTGAACGGTTTTATCTGAGTTCTTTCATTGAGCTGGAAAGACGAACGAAAAAAATAAACGTTAAGATTTTGTTATTAAATAGTAAAATTGATATATATGTATATATATATTTACAAGAGATATTAACGAGTCACCGATCCAATAAACCCATAATTTTCCAGGTTCAGAAATCATTCCTACATGTTCTGCATCGATAATCAATGCTATAACAAATTAAATTAACCAATTACATTATTATATTATTATTTAATGTGATATATTACATAAATGAATGATACAATTTATATATATATATATATATATATATATTCGGTTTACCTGGCCACCAACCAGAACAACATCCCCATACTAATCTCCCAAGAAAATTCTCATTAACGGACTTATTAATTTTTGTCAGACCCCTAGTCACTCTACGTAAATTCTGATCAATATCATCCTCATCAAAATTATTCTTAACAGAATTATCCTTTTTTACTTTAATATCTTCAATTTTTTTCGTATTCGACGTATTATCCTCAACATGCGTTTTGTTCTCGGCTAAATTTTGATTCGAATTTTTCCCGGCAGAAGTTGAACTACTACTGTAGTCACGAAAGCACATTGAAAGATTATCTACCATATTTTCTTTTTTAATTTCGTTCGATAATCTTTTAGCTAAAGGTATGTCGTGAATTTCGTCGAATTTCGAATGTTCACATTCGTTTTTATCTATTTTTATATTTGATGATAACAAAGAAATAGTCTCTTCGGAATCATCTTTGATGCTATCGTTTGAATGCGTTTTTGTATTGTCGAAATGCGTAGATTTAATTTCTTCTTTATGATCAACGTACGACCAATCAGATTTCAACGAATCAGTGTTACCAATATTATTTTCTTCATAATCTTCAAGACTTTTTTCAAAAGTACTATCACTGTCCAAAGAATTATCAATTTTATTATTATCACGCTTATTATTATTATTATTATTACTATTATCATCATCATCATCATCATCATCATCATCATCATCATCATCATAATTATTATTTATCGGGTTCGAACTCAAATTATAAATTTCTTCATTCTCCTTTTTATTAGATGACAATCTTTTTTTATACCACAACTTTTTTCTTCCTTTACGTCGTCTTTTTAATTTTGACATCTTGGATACGTAATTTTTATCTAATTTAAATTTTGATCGTTCGTCGTTGATGAAAGGCCAAGACGATACAAAATTTGTCGTATTTATGGAACAGTTTAATGAACTTTTTTTCACGATCTTCCCATCATCCGATAACATTTTTATAGAAATATTTTTCAATGATGATTCCGTGAGTAATCCTAACTCCATTGCACAAACGACGGACCAAACGTTGCCTTCTAACCATGTTTTTGATTGAATTTGATTATTACACTGGAAACAAAAAGAAAGAAATACGAATATTTAACAAAGATCAATTTCTTTTTCATAGAGAAAATATTTATATTAATTTTAATCAATAATTTTGCAGAAATTTATACATGCATTCATCTAATATATCGATCATTTTTACCCTATATAAAAGATATGTCCAGATAAAAATAACGTTTAATATGCAAGTTATAATATCGTTTATAAATATTAATATATAATTAGATGGTATCGTCAATATAATTGGTGTATAATTGGTTACAGCGTATTATTACATATAACCTAATTTCTTTTTGTATATACGTAAAAATAATGTAACGTAAAAGTTATAATATAATTAGATGATACAAAAAGTGATATACTAATTTACTAAAATTCATAAAATTATTTATCCCGCTATAATTACATTACATACTAATTATGATTTATATTTATACAAAAATAAAAACGAGATACATACATCCGTACGTGCGTACAATTTTATACATATACGTATACATACATACAAAATACCAAATTTACATAACATTGAAGAAATTTAAACGCTATTACATTAAAGTATATACCCGCAATATGCACTTTTAACTGCATTATCACTGAACAAGAAAAACACAAAAAAAAAAAAAACGAAAACAGACAAGTACGAACGTAGAAGCAGAAAGAGAACAAGAAAAAAAGAGTGAAAGGCATAAAGAAAAAAGAAAGAAAAAAGAAATAAAAAGAAAAAGAAAAGAAAAGAAAGAAAGAAAGAAAGAAAGAAAGGTCCGGAAATTCATAATGAACGATGATGTCAAGTGGATTCCGTAGTTGGCATCGGCCGTGAGATCGAGTGAGTGAGAGAGAGAGAGAGAGAGAGAGAGAGAGAAAGAAAGAGTGAGAGAAAATGAGAATGAGAGAGACAGAGAGAGAGAGAGAGAAAGAGAAATGAAAATAGAATGGTATATCGCGACGAACACGAGAAAGAATCAAAAGGATGAGGTTGGGTAGAGGGGGGGGGTCGGAGGAGTGGGAAGGGTAGGGAGGTTTGGAGAGAGGGAGAGGGGAGAGTAGCGAGAGAGAGAGAAAGAGAGAGAGAGAGAGTTCGTAGAGAGCACGTGGTACCACCAAAGGTATTTCTCGAGGTCGCGCGCCGGGGTCGAGCTGATGAATGGAAACGTCGGTATTATTGTGTTTACACGCGGGACACACGACTGGCTCTCTCTCTCTTTCTCTCTACCTCCCTCTCTCTCTCTCTCTCTCTCTCTCTCTCTCTCCCTATTCCCAGAGTTACTTTCTCTCTCTCTCATACTCGTACTCGTACCTCGTATTCGCTCACACGAGCACCCTACCCTATCTATCCGTCTCTCTTCTCGCACTTGGCGCGGAAACATTCATTCATAAAGCGTTCCGCGCGTTCCTCTCTTCGCCGCCATCACCGCCACCCCCTCGCATATGGAGGAGATGGGGGAGGAATAGGTGGTGGTGGTGGTGGTGGTGGTGGTAGTGGATGAAGTGGAGGAGGAGGAGAGAGTATACGCGACCCTCTTCGAGCGGTAGAGGGACGCGATGTCAGGGGTGTATTCACAGATTTACCAAAGAGCTGTGCGCGAGGCCACTTATATATGTTTATACATATAAATATACGTAAATATATCTATACGTATACGTATACTATACACACATACATACATAGATATGTATATATGTTTGTCGGTAGTATACGCACAGTGGCAACTTTTGAAAATATCGTTTTTTATAAATTAGTACACGACGATATATATATAGATATATGTATGTATGTATGTATGTATGTATGTATGTATGTATGTATGTATGTTTTAATCGATTCGAAAGTTTCATAACCTCGATTATTTAATAAGTCAACAATTTTCCCCTTCCGATAAAATAAACAATATAAAAAAAAAAAGATTCACATTCGTACGATCTCGTTGATAGTATCAGTTTCAATATAATATCGAAATAATAATTTCATTATTATCGTTCGTACAACATTGTAATATCAATCATCAGGCGAACGATAAATATCAATTTTGTTCGATTAGAAAGTGAAAATTATCATGCATTATCACGCATATATATTTATTATGTAATTATTCGGTCGGTAAGTAAGGAGTTTAATGGTTATATCGGCTAAGATGAAAAAGACGATACGATTGGTAGAAGAAAGAAAATGATTAGATCGTAATAGCCAATAAAAGGCGAGCTTGAAATATCTGATCTGAGAGTTATCTTCTTTTTCTTTCTTTCTTTCTTTCTTTCTCTCTCTCTCTCTCTCTCTTTCCTTGAAAAGAAAAGGGATAAATCTCGTGTTTTTAACGAACCTCTGTCAGACACGCCAGTGCTAGTCACGTAAAGGAAACGAGTGAGGGGACGAGACGCTAACGATACCGAACTTCTCTCTCCCTTTGCCTTGTTTTCTCCTTCCCCTTCTCCTCTTCATCCTCAACTTCATCCTCATCGTCCTTCCTCCTAACGTCACGCGTAATACGCCACGATAATTTATAAGGGCTCCTATCCTCCTCTATTGTCTACTTGCAAGGAGAAAGGGCGTCAACCGCGACACATTGCTTTCCCTCTCTTTCCCTCCCTCTTCTTCCTCCCACACCTACTCTCTCTCTCTCTCTCTCTCTCTCTCTCTCTTTTCTTCTTTACTCTTGCAATGTCCCCGACGTCAAATATGCTCTCTCTCTCTCTTTTCGAGTACACTTCATTCCGCTAACCATTTTAAAAACGATTTAAAAACTCACGAAAAAAGGGTCGTGTGTTGGTATGCCTGTGCATCTGTGGCATGTATATAATGTGTGGTGTGCGGTGTTTACACATTCCTCTCGTGTAACTCTTTTAAATATGTTATACATACCTACATTTTCGTTATCGATCGAGCACGAGAGCTCGAACCGAGCTTTTTTTTTTTTTTTTTTTTTTTTTTTTTTTTTTTTTCTTTATTTCTTTACATTTTTCTCTCTCTCTTTCTCTCTCTCTCTCTCTTTTTTTTAAGGTTAATTTATTTCGCATTTACTTTCTTCTCTCGAAAATTTTCTAGAGACTCTTGAGAGTCTAGTTTTTTTACTCTTCTTTCTTTTTCTTTTTCTTTTTTTTTTTTTGAATATTTCTTCCCATTTTCGGACTTTATTTATTTTATATTTATTTTTTATTTATTACTGTTGGAAATTTTACTTAAGAATATATATATATTTTTTTCTTTTTTAACATCTCCTATGGGAGTCTCTCTTATCACATGGTTAAATATACTGTTAAAATTTTCTTTAGAGATTTCACGAGAGAGAGAGAGAGAGAGAACAAGATCACCTGTAGCCAAGATCATAGTAGATCTTAGCTAGACAGAGAGAGAAAGAGAAAGATAAATAGATAGAGAGAGAGAGAGAGGGAGAGAGGGAGAGAGAGAGAGACGGAGAGAGAAAGGGAGAAAATGTGTTTACACGTAGACACACGCTGGGATATCGGACCAGTATGAATGAGCTCGTAAATGCGAGAGCGGATCTACCTATTTGCGCATTCGGTCACGGCAACTTTCAGTATAAATTGAAACTTCTCTTGAGGGTGTCTCGTCGTCGAGGGAGAATGTCAAGGGAACGTTGCTAGAAGTGAGACAGAGAGAAACGGGAAGGGAGCGAGACAGAATGATGCTCGGAGACTGGGACACGGCGACTGAGAGCGACCGAGCGAGCGAATGAACGAGCGTGAAAGAGAGAGAGAGAGAGAGAGAGACAGAGAGAGAGAGAGAGAGAGAGAGAGAGAGAGAGAGAGAGAGAGAGAGAGAGAGAGAGAGATAGAGCCAGATATCAGAGAGAGGGGTAGAAATCCGCGAAGCTGAGGCGGTACCGCTTAGTACGAGCCAAGCTCCGATTCAGTTTGGATCTGTCGTGCCGTTCTCATTGCCTAACCTCTCATCCTGATTTCACCATCATCATTGTCATCACCACTACTATTATCATCAGCAGCATCATCGTCGTCTTCGTCTTCGTCTTTGTCATCGTTGTCATTATCCTCATTATCGTCATCATCATCATCATCATCATCATCATCATCGTCGTCGTCGTTATCGTTATCATCATCGTCATCATCATCATAATCATAATCATCATCATCATCATCATCATCATCATCATCATCATCATCATCATCATCATCATCATCTGACTACTATTATACACGATTACCCGGGATAAGAAAAAACATCAGGAAAGAGAAAGAAACTTTATATTCTGTTAGAACAAAATGTTCGGTCGGTAAAAAAGATTTCAAAATACCGAACATCGTCGTATATTATCGAACACGGTTGTACAATAAGAAAATCGAAAGATTATGGAAACAAAAATCAGAATTTCATTATTCGAATCCTACGTATGATATATCATAATCATATATCATAAATGTTTCGTTTGAAAATTGACGAATTACGAAGTATCGAAGTTCGAGTCCCTTCTATTTTCTTTTTTCTTTTTTTTTCTTTTCTCAATTCGTTTTTTTTTTTTATTCTTGTACGTTCTTTTTTCCTGGATCTTTTTTTTTTTCTTATTATACTCGATATAAATCTCGATCGAATCTTTTATCACGATTAGCTAGTACATGCTAACGATAACGATAAAGAAATAGAAAGAAAGCATTTATCTCAAGTATAAAGTATTGATTTTCGCATCCGTAGAATCATCTGCTGTAATATGGTGGTTACTGCGTATGTATGTATGTACGTACGTAGAGACGACCTCCAAAATTCACCAATAACATTCATGGTGATATTTCTTTAATCGAAGCCAATTGAAATTTATATATATATATATAACTTAATAAATTTCGATTGACTATATATATATATATATGTACACATACACGTTTTGTATGTTTACCGTACATAGAAAGTAACTCAATGACATTAATCGTACACTATGTAATACTACGAAATTAACTCCACAAAGAATCAAAAAGAAATATTGATGACATTTACGAAATAAACTAAGATAACCTATAAAATATACGCAATTTGATTATCCGAAAAAATGTCAATTCATTTTCGCTAAATAATTATTACGCGTTGCCAACTTTACTTAATAATAAAAAAAAAAAAGAAAAGAAAAAGAGAATCAAATTTCTAAGAAATTCGTATATACTAGTTTTTAAATATCCCGCCGAAGAACATTGTCGTCGTTTGGAACGTACAATGCTAACTATCCATACGCTTTCGTATGTATAGTATGTGTATGCTTGTGTATGTGTGTGCGTTAGAGAGAGAAAGAGAGAGAGAGAGAGAGAGAGAGAGAGATAGTTCACTTTCGCTTCACGGTCTTCTTCACAGTCGATGGTATTGGGTTCTATACAGAAGAGGAGCCCTTATTCTTCCTAAGATTCTCCCGAACGCAAACGATCCTCTCGTTTTCGTGTGTAACTACGAAAACGAAAGAAAAATCGGTTTAGGTACTTACTACATACATACATATATACATGCATTTATACGTACGTACGTATAACAGAGAGAGAGAGAGAGAGAGAGAAAAGAGAGTTTGTCCCGCTCTTTTCTCTCCTTTTTTATCGAAAGAAATTCTACGAGAGGCTAGGAACGAAACTGTGGGAGCAGCAGGTGGAAAGAGGAGTGGCCTGGGAGAATTTCTGAGTATGCGTCTGTGTGTGTGAGTGCGGGTGTACGTACGTATCTATATGTATACATATGTATGGGTTCTTCTGTACATGTATGTATATATATATACACTACGTAAAAGAGAGAGAGAGAGAGAGAGAGAGAGAGAGAGAGAGAGAGAGAGAGAGAATTGTAGAGCGTGGGCGAATGAGAGGACATTACGCGAAAAGGTGGCTGCGTTTCTCCATCTCTCTCTTTCTCTTTCTTTCTCTCACTTACTCGTTACTTCTTTCTATCTTTCTTCTATCGGAACACACCTACTTGCTATCGAACACACTCATCCTCGCTGAAATCCCTTCCCTTTCCCTTCCTGACGTACCCCACCGCCCCTTTTGCTTCGACCACGTTGGTAAAACGAGGTACATAGAGAAAGGAGTGGGGAGTGGGGAGTGGGGAGTGGGGGGTGGGAAGTAGGTAGAGAGAGAAAGAGACAGATAGCAAGAGAAAGAGAGTAATACTATGGTAAAGAGAGAAAGAGAGAAAAAGAGAGACGGATAGATGCACGAACGTTGCGAAAGAGAAAGAGAGACAGAGAGAGAAAGTAGGATAGGAAAGAGAGGAAAGGGGAGAGGGCTCCACTCGCCTGGCGCAGCACAGGCTTTTCTTGTAGTCTATTGATTTTTCCGAAAGTTCGCGTGGTGGGAGTCTGGCATAGTGGGTTGTGCGCGAAGCTGCATAGAAGAGTGAGATAGCAAGAGAGAGAGAGAGAGAGAGAGAGAGAGAGTCATGTGGGGTTTCAACGTATATTGCTCTCTCTCTCTTTCTCTCTTTTCCTCTCACTCTCTCTCTCTCTCAATCTCTCTCTCTCTCTATCTTACGACAGAGCTTTCTCCAATGCATCCTTCTCTTTTCTTTCTATATTCGCTTCTCTCTCTCTCTCTCTCTCTCTCTCTCTCTCTTATTCGTTCATTTTATATTTTCTTCTCTCTCTATTTCTATTTCTCTCTTTCTCACTCATGTTGAACGTTCGCTCCGCTAGCGCCGCCACTGCTTTCTATAGTTACTGCTCTTTCTCGTTACTCGCTTCTCTCTCTCTCTCTCTCTCTCTTTCTTTCTCTTTCTTTCTCTTTCTTTCTCTCTCTCTACACTATTGCTCTATGTAGTGAGAAGAGGTATATACATATGCATATAACCCATCTCTTTCTCTCTTTCTCTCTCTCTCTCGATCTCCCGCGCGCACTCTTTATTCGTGCATGGCCTGACTCTACATACACGCTCATAAATATGTGCTCGCAGTTTCATACGCTCGCACCCGACATATATATGTACATACACACACGCAATCTATCTGTATATAATATGTATATATGTATATATGTATATATATATATACGCGTGGAGAGAGTATTTGAGGCCAGGAACGCGTCAAGAGATTCGACTACTCTCGTCGTAACGTTAACGCGAAGTAACTTAGCAGAAAAAGTGCGTCAACCGTACGGAATAATGAAATATGTATGTATGAAGTATATATGTATGTAACTTGTATGATGTATGTATCTACGTATGTACTATGGATGATATATGATATTTGTATGATATATACATGTATATATGTATACATATATATGTATGTATGTTTTGTATTAGCTATATACGTACGTACATAGCATTACAGAGCGATTCTGAATTTTCAATGATATATTTCTAGAGTACGAGAAATTTCTTACCAATTTAAAATTCAACAAAGAAATCAGATCATTAGGACAAATTTGATATTAGTTCTAAACAACATTTGTATATTCTTATTGAAACTACATAAGTGTATTACTCCGTACGAGGTATGTATTACGACATAACCTACAAATACGTAACGGTTTACCCAATCGCGTTGACGTTCTAAGAGCGGGAAATTTGAAAGAAAGAATCAAATAAAAAAGAAACAAAACGAAAGAAAAAAGAAAAATAAGAACGACGAATAACATATCGAACGAATAATTTTCACTTCCGATAACTTCTGATTGACTATATTTCGAAAAGAGCGGCGAGTGGCAGGGAGTGTCATGATCACAATTCGTATTCACAATTCCCGCGTTGTAAATTTGTAAACTCGTAGAAAACAACGGACGATGACTACAACGCTATGATGACTATGACGAAAAGCAACGACGATTACGAGTATAACTACGATACTACTACGACGGCGACGACGACGACGACGACGACGACGACGCGACGAATGATGAAACACAGTTGGCAAACGGGTAAAAAGAAGTGCAATATTTCTAACCGCGATGCGGCCCTGAACTTCCTCCTCGTCCACCTCTATCCGACAGCGCAGGGTCACCGCGTGTACTCGCACACGAAGCCTTTTCCTCCCTATGTACAAGAGTTACTTGCCTTTCGCTGAGGCGCACAAACTCACACACACATATTACTCGCATACATGCGCGCGCACGCACACATAGATACACATACAACGACAGAGAGACAGGTATACGACACGACAGGACGGACAAACACGCATACGGGAGCCATATTCGCCTCTCGTCGTTCGCGGTGCAACCCTGCCATGCGCTCGTGCTCGAGCGAGCGGATTGAGGGTGTGCTGAGGGATGGATGGAGAGATGGAGAGAGAGAGAGAGAGAGAGAGAGAGAGAGAGAGAGAGAGAGAG
>NC_057695.1:165134-167634 GCF_014466175.1 Vespula pensylvanica
AGAGAGAGAGAGAGAGAGAGAGAGAGAGAGAGAGAGTATACGAAGGAACCCTCGCGCACAGGGGCGTAGAGTCTCATGATGGTGGTGCCCGGGCGGGATAAACGAGTTTCGTTCCAAAAATTCGTATATATCTCCGTCTATGTACGTACGTGCATGTTCTTGGCCATGTAAAAACTCCTCCCCAAAAAAAAAGAAAGGAAAAATAAAAGAAGAAAAAGAAAAGAAAACTCGAGGAAAAAAGGAAGAAAATAAAAAATAAAAAGAGAAAATCATACGTCCCTTATATTTCTACCCACTACTATACCTCACCCTACCCCAAAGAGGATGATCATCAGGTGACTCTGAAATGAAACGTTTGAGAAAGAAATGAGATAGTAGAGAAAAAAAGATATGTGATCGCGTATGTATTGTATGTAGGTGGTACCACCATTCGACCGTCAGAGACGAGAATTAATTTCACTTATGTTCGCGTAAAGGACATTTCGAAATCAACAAAACGGTGACGGTGGTCCGTCGTCCTTCAGATGATATAAATTTTTTATTATATACATATGTATGTATGTATGTATGTATGTATGTATGTATGTATATATATATGTATGTATGTATATATGTAAGCAGGCATGTATATATGTATATATATTTTTATATATGTATATATTTTTTTATATATGTATATATATAGATATATGTATATATATATAGGATAATCCCAAAGATCCTTCTTCCTTTTTCGTAAAAAACTAAAACTAAAAAAAAAAAGAAAGAAGACGCGTCCACGAACGACGCTCGGCGAAGGATAAAAGAGACAAGGAGGAGGAGGAGGAGTAGGAGGAGGAGGAGGGGGGTAGAAGTAGAAGAAGAAGACGAAGAAGAAGAAGAAGAAGAAGAAGAAATACGTGCTCTTTCGCGCAGAATCATATCAGCGAGGTCGTTCGCGGCGTTTAATATCCTCGCTATGGTCTCCTTTTTCGAGAGAAGTCAAAAACTATGACGTCGAGCATGAAAAGAAGGACGAGGTAGGTGATGACGAAAGAGACGATAAAACGAAGATTTTTACGTAAAGCAAATAGTTTTTTTCCTTCTCGTAGGAATATATTGTTAAGAAATAACTTTGGACGATGATATTCGCGACGCGAATCGCAAAAGCGCCGACAGCGGCCCCTTTCTCGCGGTATTTCGCGAGACGAAGGAAACGTCGTCCAACGGTCGGTCGTCGTTGGTCGATCGATCGGAGAGCGCGTGCCTCGATTTACCATCGATCGGTGACGATCGATCCGTTACGCTGTTCCTCGGCAGCGTTGCGAAGCAAGCTAGATAGAGATAGAGATAGAGATAGAGATGGAAATAGAAAGAGAGAGAGAGAGAGAGAGAGAGAGAGAGAAGGAAAGTGCAAAAGAGATAGAGTGAGAAACAAAGATGGAGAGTATGTGCGAAATCGAGAGAGAAAGAGAGAGAGAGAGAGAGAGAGAGACAAAGAGGATGTAGAGAGAGAGAGAGAGAGAGAGAAAAAGAGAGAGACAGGAATAAAGAAAGAAAAGGACGTAAAGAGCGTTCTCAGTGAAGAGCGAGCGAGTGAGCGAGCGAGCGAGCAAGAGAGAGAAAGAGCGGGAGAGGGAGAGGGAGGAAGAGAGAGGGAAAGAGGGAGAGGAATAGAGATAGAGTTAGTGGTAGGTGGTCTAAGAGTGGGGGAGGAGGAGCAGCGCCGGGCAAAGCGTCGGCGGCTCTGTAGCCGGCGTCGCCGCAGGCTCCGTCGTAGCCGAGCGTGCGCGAAGGCGAACGAGCGCCTACGGAAACGTGCGAACGGCGAGGTTCGTGCTGCCGAACGAGCGGAACGGTCAGGCAGTGCGGTGCCGACTCTTGCTGCCGCGGCGGTCGCGGATTTTGCGGCTTTGCGAGAGAGAGAGTGTGTGTGCGTGCGCGCTCGCGCGTGTTTACACGACTCGAGAGAGACAGAGAGAGAAAGAGTGGGTGGGTGGGTAGTGCGGAGAAGTGAGAAAAAGATAGATAGAGAAAGAGAGAGAGAGAGAGAGAGAGAGAGAGAGAAGGAAAGCGAGCGAGCGAGCGAGCGAGCGAGCGAGCGAGAGAGAGAGAGAGAGAGAGAGTGGAAGAGAGAGTGGAAGAGAGAGAGAGAGAGAGAGAGAGGGGTGATAAAAAGGGAGGAGAACAAAATCGAAACGTGTGTGACGTGTTCGTGTGCGTATGTGTGGGAATACGTGCGTGTGTCTCTCTGCACGAGGATCGACGTGGTAAAAACGAGAGCGTTATGGAATCCGTGATAAACCTTTGCTAAAGTTCGACCAATTCGATATTCTTAGATACGAATTCTTTCTTCCTCGCTCGTGCGAACGCAGAGAGGAAAAGTGTGATATATGCGCACACACACACACCACACACACACACGTAATATATACATACATATATATATATACATATAGCGAGGGAGACAGAGAGAGAAAGAGGGAGTGATAGCAGGAACGAGATCGTCGAGTGCGAAGAG
>NC_057695.1:175134-204125 GCF_014466175.1 Vespula pensylvanica
ATTTTTTACAAAAAACGACGAATTCTGTCAGCAACGATAATCGAAAACGAACAAACGAAGAGTTGTAATAAAATAGAAAAAAAAGTTAGGTTATATCAGGGGATGGGGAAATATATGTTTTACAATGCATACGCATATATATATATATATATATATATATATATATGTACGTACGATGTGTTAATTTGGCGCGAAATTTGAAATTCGATTACTCGGTCTCGATTATCGAAGTTTCCTGTACTCGACGCTTGATCCTTAAGAAATAAATATATATATATACGTATATGTATACATAAATACATACATACATACATACATACATACATACATACATACATACATACATACATACATACATACATACATACATACATACATATATATATATATATATGAGACGTAAAAAGAAGAAAATAGTCGATAGGTGGTACGGAAGGAAAGAGTTTTTAAAAGTCTGTTCCTCGGACGTGCGTAAATCGCGAGGAGACGCGTTTGAGCGCGGGCGAGAAGTCCCTCTCTCTTTCTCTCTTTCTCTCTCTCTCTCTCTCTCTCTCTCTCTCTCTCTCTCTCTCGTAAGCCTTCTCTCATTTTTATTTTAGCTCGAAGCAAATACCGAGACAAGGGGAAGGGGGACAAGGGGTGAAGGTGGTGGCGGGGGCGGGAGGGGGGAGAGGAAGAGAAAGGAGAGAAGAGAAGAGAAGAGAAGAGAAGAGAAGGAGGTGCACGATGAGGAGGAGTAAAAGAAGGAGGAGGAGGAGGAGGAGGAGGAGGAAACAGAAACTGTTCGCTGGTGCGTGAGCGTGTACGTAAGAGTGAGTGCGACAGACTGATAGGTGGAGAAGAGGAAAGAGTGAGATAGAAAGACAAAGACAGAGACAGAAAGAGAAAGAGAGATAGAGATAGAGGGAGGTGGAAGAGACGGAGGTGGATGAAAAAAGGCAGAGAACGACGAAGCGAACGGCCAGCCGAAGAGAGCCGCTCATCCAACGAGCTCTCTTCTCTCTCTCTCTCTCTCTCTCTCTCTCTCTCTCTCTCTCTCTCTCTCTCCCTGTACTCTCTTCTTGTCTCTTTTCCTCTCGTTCATAGTGCTCACGCGTACCACGGTTTCGTAACACGCGTCTCCTTCCTTTTCTCGCACACATTCCTCCTCTGCACCTCTCACCATACTTCTCGAACCATCCTCCTCTTGCTCTTCCCACCTCCTTTACCTCCCCTCCTCCTCGTCCTTCTCTTCCTTCTCCTCATCCTTCTCTTCCTTCTCTTTCTATCTTTCTATCCTTCTCTCTCTCTCCAGTTCGCTCGCTCGCTCGCTCGCTCGCTCGCTACTTGCTGCTTGCTCACTCTATTCGACATAACCTATACAGCACACAGACTGCAGGTCGTTTCAAAAGTCCGTTCGAACGACTCTAACTCTAACCGTCTAAACTCCTCCTTCGATTTTTTTTTTTACTTTTTTTCATAGGTGAAACAACAAAAAAAGAAAAAGGAACGAAAATTAAGACGTCTACCTTTTTGTTACTCGATTATTGAATTAGCTAACTTTAATAGTAAATGCTTGTGAGTAAATCGTCCGGTGATTAGGTTATGTTTTGACTCCAGCAGTAACTACTTACTCCTTTCTGTCATTATTTCATTAGCGAAAAGAAAAAGAGCGAAACAAAAAGAAAAAAAAAGAAAAAAGGAAGAAAAAACAGATGGCTACTTTTTCGTAGCCTTTATTTTATCAGATATTTTAATAGTAAGAAATTTACGAGCTAATCTCGTTCGCTGCTTTTTTTTTTATCCTTTTTTTCTATCTCATGTTTCACTACTACCCTCCCCCGCCCCTCTTCGAATCTTTCATTAGTGAAAAAAAAAAGAAACAAACAAACAAACAAAGAAACAAGATGTTTACTATTTCTCATTACGCTTCAATTTATTAGCAATTTTATTAATAAGAAATTACGAGCGGATCGTTTAGTCCTTTTTTTATTTTTTTACATCATGTACCGACTTCAACTTTATTACTCTTCCTTTCATTAATTCATTAGTGAAAAAAAAAAGGAAAAAAAAAACACACACACACAAAAGAAAAGATATTTACTTGTTCTCATTACACTTTATTTTATTAGCAATGTTATTATTATATTAAGTAAGTACTTACGATGTAACTTCACGATTCACTTGTTAAGTTTGTTATGTTATGTTATGTTACGTTACGTTACGTTACGTTACGTTACGTTATGTTTATGTTATTCTTAGAGATTATTTCATTTAATGACGATTTCTTATCTAATTGACTACTTCTTTTGTTTCGTTTCGTTTTGTTCTGTTTTGATTTTTTTTTCTCCTTCGTTTTTTCAAATCTCTACGTTCGTAAATATTAAGGCACAAGTCTCACGAGTGAAGTTTTATTTCTCTCTTATTGTTCTTTCTTTCTTTCTTTTTTTTTTTCTTTTTTTCATTTTTCGTTTTATCTCTTTCCGTTTTGTATTTAAGGAAAATATTTAATCGGCGCAGAGAACGCGTAATAGAATCATTGAGATTTCTTATCTAATCGACAAATTTTTTTAAGGCCATTTACGTTGGCAAATGCTCAAAGTTGCAAGGTAGTGCCGAAGTTTTTTCTTCTTTTTTTTTGTTTTGTTTTTTTTTTGTTTTGTTTTTCCGTCCCTCTCATTCTTTCTCCTTCTCTCTCTCTCTCTCTCTCTCTCTATCTTTTTTTTTTTGTAGAGAGCGAGAAGATTTAATCGGCAGAAAACGTGTAGTAGATTACTATTTGGAAAATGAATAATTCCAGTTTTTATAGAATAGTTCACGGTCATGTCTATATAACTCGATTGTAAAACGATTTAAACATTTACGATCTTGTTATTGTTCGACGTTTAAACTCGTATCGTGTTTCTCACTCGTGGGAGAGGATAAAAGATAGAAAGAGAGATATTCGTAGAAAATATCGTTGGTCGTCTGCACAGTCGTTGAATGAACCGATCATCGTTGTCGAGCAACGATCATCGGAAATGGTCATTAATAAAAACCAAAAAAAAAAAAAAAAAAAAAAGAAAAAGAAAAAGAATAAAAAAGAACAAAAGAACAAAAATGTCCTCTATCGACACTTGAAATGACTATTGAAAAAATACTGGAACTATCCTAGATTTTTTTTTCTTTTTCCTTTTTTTTCTTCTCGTTTCTCTTTCATCGACAAAAAGCTAAGGTAGAAAAGCTTATGGGGATTTGCTCGAAAGAGAAAGTCGTTATATGGGTGATGAGCCTCGATAGGTATCGTTTCAAAATACACTTGCGTTATGCGATAAAAGAAAAACAAGTTTCTCATCTATTAATGTCGTTATCGTTATCGTTATCATCGAATCATCGTGATGAGCCTTAAAGATTCGAGAAAAGCGACGATGACGAGAGTATTTCGAGAGTTCTTACGAGTTTTGAATTTCAGAATCGTTTCTGCTCTCTCCTCTCTCTCTCTCTCTCTCTCTCTCTCTCTCTCTCTCTCTCTCTCTCTCTCTCTCTCTCTTTCGTGTTTGTAAAAATGTAAAAGGAATACCTCTCTTCTTTGGTACTTTGGTATCGCGATTTCGAAATACAACCTTCTCTTTCCCCCACTCTTTCTCTCTCTCTCTCTCTCTCTCTCTCTCTCTCTCTCTCTCTCTCTCTACCTATCTATCTATCTTTCTCTGTTACGCTCACAGTGTTGGTATACCAATGGCTTCTTTCTCGTTGTACGTTACGTTTCAAAAGTGATGGACCGAGTTAGTAGAGTAACGTGACTTACTACTCCTTGTCTTTATAATTCTTTTTCCAACCATTTTTCCCTTCTCTCTTTCTCTTTTTTCTTTTTATTTTTCCTTCTTTTTTCGTCTTCGAAATATTTAAAAATTTTCATCGCGATTATCAAACACGATCGAATTAAACAATATTATAACATTGAACGATTCTTCTCGAATATTACTTAAGCAATGTGCAAGCAAGTCGAGCTGCTGCCGGTAACATCAACATCAGCATCAGCAATAACATCCAACAATATATATATATACACACACATATATATATACATACATATATATACATATATATATATATATATACCATCAGCGATACCTAACTGAGCGGCCATCACCTAGAGAGTAGCCAACGTTTCGTACGAATCGCTAGGGAGAAAGAGAGAGAGAAAGAGAGAGAGAGAGAGTGAGAGTAAGAGGAGAGAGAGAGAGAGAGAGAGAGAGAAAGAGAGAACGAGAGAGCTCTGCGATTATTCCGGGCGCAAATTTATTTTTATCGGCCTGTACCGCCGGCCGCCTGCCTGCTTGCCTGTGCCTGCCTGTTCTCTCTTCGCTCGGAAGCCCAGCGTTGCCGGACTACTAACTTTTTCTCCTTCATATTTCTTCCTCTCGAAACCTAATCGTTCTCTCTACTCTTGATAACTTTTATCAAATATGTGTATTTGTGTGTGTGCGGTATGCACGTACGTACGTGTGTGTGTGTGTATATATATATAAGTATTTATACGTACACGTACACATATACACACACATGAACGCATATATATATATATATTATATATTATATATATATATATATGCGTTTGCGTATATAAATAATAAAATAATTTATATTATATACGTATAATATTTATAATACTTTATATCTTGTACTATTATTTATATTATATGGAATATATTACACAGTATAATTTTTAGAATAGATATAGAGAGAAATGATATATAATAGACAAATTTTAAGATTGATCTTTTAAGTTAAGTTTGTATTGAAAAAAAGATTCACCATATTTAGTGAATACTTGTGTCTCTTATTTTAGCATCGTACGCAAAAATATCGTAAACTTCTTCGGTAAGATTCGATCGTTTTCGTATATGTTCGTAACATCGGACCAGAAGATTTATCGCCGTGTGATATTTCTTACGGGTGGTGGCGGTGGTAGTGGCAGTGGTGATGGCGGTGGTGGTGGTGCTGTTGCCGTTGCCGCTGCTGCTTCACGGTCACGTGACACGGGCCGAGAGACGAACAGCTGATGGTAATAGGTTAGGATCGGAAGATTATAAATAGACTATGTGTTCCAGAAATTAGATCATTGCTCTTCTTTCTCTCTCTCTCTTTCTCTGTGTTCTTTATTTTACATTTAATAGTACGAACGTAATCACTTAACAGAGAGAAAATTATTATACAATGAAGTCATGGTTACCCTTGCCTAATCGAAAAGAAAAAAAAAAAATAAATAAATAAAAATCAGCAATAAATATTCTCATAATCGATTAATATATTATAACGAAATGATTTACGGTTCAACGGTGAAACATGCGTATGTACGCGTGTATCTGTGAAAGGATAATTCATTAAAAAGAAAAAAGAAAATAATAATGATTAACCCAACTTTAACAAAAAGAACAAAGATAAATAAATGTATAGAGCAAAAAAAAAAGGGGAAAAGAAAATAAAAAAAGAAACATTTTCGAAGTCATTAAATAAATAATATATGATTCACGGTTCGATCGGTAATATTCCATGTAGTATTGCTATATAAATTAGTATATGAATTAACCAAAATAAAAAGGAGAAAAAAAAAATGGAAATATAAGCGTAATACGAAATGCGAAATGGTATGGCAACCGAGCGAAGTTCGCGAGTTGGTGATTCTCAAGGTCATCGAAGTTTCGCGTAGCCGAATATTCGTGAGAGGAAGAGAAGCACATACATACATATGTACAGAGACTGAGTGAGTGAGTGAGTGAGTGAGTGTGTGTGTGTTTGTGTGTGTGTGTGAGAGAGAGAGAGAGGAGAGAGAGAGAGAGAGAGAGCTTCGTGCAAAGTCGTAACAACGCAAGCCAGCCATGCTTGCTTGCTTCCTCAGCCGGAACTCGTTCGTCTCTTTGCGAGATAAGAATATTCTTTCGGAAAATCATGGGAAATCTGGCAACCGTGTCTTCTTCTTCTTCTTCTTCCTCCTCCTCCTCCTGCTTCTCCTTCGCGATGATGGTCGTACCGCGTGTCTACTTTCTATTTCGTTGCTTTCATTTATTTATTTATTTATTTATTTATTTATTTATTTGTTTTCTTTTTCTTTCCTTTTTTTTTTTTGGGTAATTTGGTATCCACGTCGAAGTAGATTTGTCGCTAGTATTTTCGCTGGAAGTTTTCGTGCGCCATCTTCTCTCTCTTTTTTTGCTCCGCCATTTTCTTTTCTTTTTTAAGCCACCATTTTCTTGTGTTTTCAGCCGCCATTTTCTTCTCTTTTCTTCCCCACCTCTCGTCTCCTACTCCCTCCCTCCGAATCGCACGCAATAACCGCGCGAGACTCGGCAACGTGAAAAATTTCAACGTTTCGGATTACATTCGAAGACCTTCGGCTACTTTGGAGGGTAATAAAAATAGTCTCTCTCTCTCTCTCTCTCTCTCTCTCTCTGTCTGTCTCTCTGTCTCTCTCTCTTTCTGTCTCTCCTTCTCTCTCTACGAGCTCTTACGTCCGTCCGAACTCGACCATCATATACGAAATAGTCACGTAATAGAATAAATACGTTGTTATTGTTGTTGCCGTTGTTGCTGCTACTGTTGTTGTTGTGTTATTATTTTGCGTATGTGTGTCGTATGCGTGCGAGTGGGCCAGAATATCTGGCGTGTGCCCGAATGAAAAGTAAATAAAAATAAAATGAAAGGAAAAAAGAGCGAAACGAAACGAAACGAAACGAAAAGAAAAAAAAAACAAGAAAGGAAGAAAAGAGACATAAAAGGTAAAAAAAAAAGGAAACAGAAAGAAGGGAAAAAAAAGAAACAAGAAGGAAGGAAGGAATGAACGAGAGTATACAAATAAAGTAATAACCGGTTAACCATCCAGTGAGAGGGTGGGTGGAGAGGGGGGTGGGGGTGGGGTGGGGAGTAGAAGATCGTACGAACGAAACGGGTTTCCACTTTCCTGATTGCTTAAGACGTAGGATCCCGCTTCTTTCATTACACAATTCAACACGACCGACTCTTTTAGCCGTTAGACTTCGGAATCGGTTATGGCGAATGTACTACCTAATTGTGTTAACAAAGAAAAGGTATAAAAATTTATGCGAATAATTTTAATTCGTTTCGTTTTGATCGGAACTCTACATACGTATATACATATGTATGTATGTAAGTATGTATGTTTGTATGTATGTATGTATGTATGTATGTATGTATGTATGTATGTATGTTTGTATGCATATGGCCGCCCAAAAAGTTCCTAGGTGGAGCAAGTTTTTGATTTTAAAATATGTCGGATTACAACATGATTAATTTTTAGATCGATTTCATTTGTTTATTTTTACATTTGGTTTTTGATTATTCCTTCTCTCTTTTTTTTCTTTATCTTTTTTGTTTTTCTTTTTTGTTGTCTTTTATTTTTGAGATTGTAAAACTACAAGTACTAACAATTATAAATTAAAGTCATAAAACAATAATCGCGAAGAAAAGCGATTTGATTTTTATAAGTCACTAAAAAAATTTTTGGCCTATCTAGGAACTTGTGACCCACCCTGTATACGTTCATGTATGTACTTACGTAGATATGTGATGAGTCATGAAGGAAAAAAGAAATCTGCTTCAGAACTCGATGGATAAAAAAGTGTGTGTGTGTGTGTGTTTGTGTGTATGTATATATGTATGTGTATATATATATATATATATATACATACATACATACATATATATTATTTTTAGACAAGAAAAAACTCTTGGATTATCTCTATTTTCTTAACTCGTCGAGATTGAAATTAGTATGATAAAAACTAACTTAAAAATGCAACAGAAATATCTAAAATCCCAAGAAAATCGAACGATTTTTATATGCACGTACATGTGTACGTACGTGCACGTACATATATACATACATACATATAGATAGATAGATTGGTATGAGTATGAGTCGGCTTCGTGCATGCATGCACGAGCACGTTTCGTGCGCATTCGGTTTCTTTCGGCCGGTTTCGCCGATGGTTTTCGCTCTTTCGACCTTTTCGTCCAGGCAGACGACGGACAGCTAGCGCGCGAGCGCACGTACGTGTGCAATCTCTCTTTCTCTCTCTCTCTCTCTCTCTCTTTTTCTCTCTCTTTCTCTCTCTGTCTACGAAACGAAAAATATTCTCGACGTGTGTTCCTTCGAGCGCCATTTTAACATGTAGCAGTATAGTATATATATATATATATATATGTATGTATATGTATATATACATAAATACATACGTCTCTCCCGGCTACACGACAGAAAAAATTCGCCTACTAAAAACACAATTTTTATATACCTTCTTTTCTTCATCTTTTTTCTTCCTATTGTATCTTTTTTTATTTTTTACTAGCAATCTAAATAATTTTAAATATTACTCCTCTAGATTCGTAGTTAGGCTTTTGTAGCTTTGTAATTGGAGATATACAAAAGATAAAAAAGAAGACGAAAGAGGGTAAACATTAATCTGGAAAATGAATTACTATTGATATTTAAGATAACCTAAGGACATTTGTGTCGAAATCAACCCGTAATTTATAATTATTAATATTATTATCTGATCACGGCATAAAATCGGTTTCTTTTTATTTTTTTAGAACGTTCTTAAATTTATAAATAATAAATAATAAAATAAATTATTATATATATATATATATAATATCGTAGTACGTGAAAATAACATAAACAAAATTGTATCGTCCATCTTGATAAAATCGTGTGGAATAAAATTTCGAGCGTTTTTCTCGACTTATTTTATTATTATTATCATTACTATCACTACTACTACTACTACTACTACTACTACTATTATTATTATTACTATTATCGTCATTATTGTTATTTCTTTTTTCTCTTTCCTCTTTCTTTCGTGCTCTTCAAACCGTGTGCCTTATTTCGTGTCGTATTTATCACGGCGCAATAAGCGTTCTTTTTTGGCTGTAACTACTGCATTAACGTGTGAAGGAGAAAGAGAAAGAGAGAGAGAGAGAGAGAGAGAGAGAGAGAGACAGAGAGAGAGAGAGAGAGAGAGAGAGAGAGAGAGAGAGAGAGAGAGAGAATCTCCCACCAGTTGCGCCGCTGAGCGCAACTTAGTTTCAATCACGCCAATGGAATGGGGTTCACGGATTCTGCCCACTTACCCTCTATGCGACCATTCGAATCGCGCGATACATGCACGTCGTTTCTCCTATCTAGGAAATGCTTCTGGGAAGAGAGATAAAAGAGAGAAAGAGTGAGGGAGATAGGAAGAGAAAGAGAGAGAGAGAGAGAGAGAGAGAGACAGAGAGAGAGAGAGAGAGAGAGAGAGAAGAGATGACGTAGATCGAGGTTAGATGAATGAAAAATGCCGGCTATCAATTCAGCGACGTATCATTTACTTTTTCTTTTTTCTTTTTCTTCTTCTTCTTTTTTTTTTTTTTTTTTAACATTATCTTACAATTATTGAATAGTTAAAATGAGTTTGAGAAAATCATAATCTTCAAGAAAGAAGTTCAAGATGGCGACCGTGAATGAAACATCTTTTTTTTTTTTCTCTTTTTTCGGTAATTATTTCTTTTTTTATTTACTCATTTTTTTTCTTTTTCCTCTTTTCTTCTTTCCAAATATTATATTCCAATTATCGGATCTTAAAAACGAAAACAGGAAAAGCTATACTTTTAAAGTCTTTTAGAGTCCTATTAAATATTGCGAAGATAAAATTATAAATCAAATGAAGAAAAAAAAAAAAAGAATTACCAAATTTCTATATATTTCTATAACATTTCATTAATATTAAATTTCCTTACTCAACAACCCATCCAACTTTTCATCTCTTTCTCTCTCTCTCTCTTTCTCTCTTTCTTTCTCTCTCGTTCATTAATTTGGAAAGATGAGTTCAATAGTAATAATAATATTAATATTAGTATTAATAATAACAATTATTATTATTATTATTATTATTATTATTATCATCATCATTATCATTATTATAACAACAGTAATAATAATAAATAAAAAAAGAGCAAAAGGAGGAGAAGAAATGAAAAAAAAAAGATCAAAAAAAAAAAAAGGAGGAGGAGGAGGAGGAGGAGGAAGAAGAGAGAAAAAAGAAGTCGCGAACTGGAGGCATTGCTTCATTAGCGCCGCAATTATGGCCGGTATCACCAAATTACACAATAGGAGAGTAACGAGTATGCGGTGCAATAAATTACAACGGCTCGCGTAATCATTACCCCTTTGAGTTTCATGTAACAGCGCCCTATCGGTTTACATTCAACTTTAATTGCATTTTGGTATGGCGGCGGCGGTGGCGGCGGCGGCGGCGGCGGCGGCGGCGGCACTGGCGGCGGCAGAGGTAGTGGTAGAGGTAGAGGTAGAGGTAGAGGTAGAGGCTGTAGTATAGCAACCTTTCGAAGCCCCCGGAATCAAACTGGCCACCGTCGTTCTCTCTATACGGATAGCCAACCCATAACGTTGTGGATAATTAAAGCCACTTTTAATTATTCAATAAAATATTTATATTCCCCGTTTTCCAACGGTTTACCGACAGACACGAATTTTCTCTATAATGTATACCTATGTGTGTGTGTGTGTGTGTGTGTGTTGTGTGTGGTAGGGTGAGTGAGTGGGTAATTGTACGTGTGCGTGAGTGTGTAGATGTATTAATATATGTGGGAATACATGTGTGAATAGACGCTTGTGAATTGTTTCACCTGCGTACAATGTGATGGACGAAATAATGAATAATAGGGGAAGTAAAGTGACGGTGAGAAGGGGATGAGGGGATTGAGAAATAAGGGTGCGGAATGAGAGGACTCTATGGTGGTATAAAAATTTTGTTGATAAGATGACATTACTTATGGATAAATTGTACACCTTCGAAAGTCTGAACTTATATTATTTTTATATCCTTTGCGATCGCAAAGTGTTTCTTGGTGTTATTTAAAAATCAGTTTTATTCATTTTCTTTCTTTCTTTTCTTTCTTTTTTTTTTTTTTTTTTTTTTCGGAGAGGGAAAGAGAGAGAAAGACTCATTTTTTAAGATCGTAGTTGTATGCGAAGAAAGAAAGAAGTAAATAATAAATAATCCTAAATAAAATTAGTCTAAAAATTAATTTTTTCAGAGAAGGAGTAATTTATTTAAATTTTTATATTTGAAATCACATATATATATATATATTTTTTTTTTTTGGGGACAGTTAAGAACTTTTTTATACTCGATCTTTTATTGTAGTATCTGCTGGAAGCAAGAAAGCGACGTTTTCTATTTTTTTAAGAATGAAATTTATTTCATTTTGTACGAAAGATTAATATTATTCGAAACGTTTTTCTGACCAATGTTATTTACCTGTGTAGTCGATTTTTGCAGTAATCAATTGTTTATGTTACACCGTGCTTAATTAATTGTGCGACGAGTATTACCTCAGAGACATTTTCGTCAAAAATTTTTTCTCTCTCCGTCTCCCTTTTTTTATTTTCCTTTTATTTTTCTTTCCTTTCTTTCACGTGACTCGTTACGTACGATAAAAATGTAACTCGAGCGTTATCAAATAGTTTTTATTTCTCCCTGTATCATAAAAAATTTACCAATCCAAAATTATATTCGTAGTGAGGAATATCTTTTGTTCGATTAATTAATTCAATAATTAATTACTTACTTAATTAATTCATTCATTCATTAATTATTGGATGCGGTTGAATATGCATATCTAGGCGTGGAGGCCAAACAAGTTTTTGAAATGATTTTAAAAAGTCGATTATCAGCTTTCTTTCTTTTCTTTTTCGTGAAATTAAATTTTAATCTCAACTTCATATATCGTAATATTGCAAATATAAAAACTTAAAAACTAAAATTAGTCTCTCTTTCTTTCTCTGTCCAAATGAAAAAAAAAAAATTTTTATATATATATATATAACCAAAAATTTTAATAATTTAAAAAATATAAAAATTTATATATATATATACACACACACACATATACGCGAGTATGAATTTTAATAATGATCGTATATGAAAAATTACATTGATCGATCGATCTGTAGAATCCAAGTTGATCGAGAAAGAGGGATCGAGCATGGGAAAAAAGCTCGACGGATTAATCTGTTGCACGGTAAAACGACAAGTGAGACAGAGAGGGGCGGTAGGAGAGAGAGAGAGAGAGAGAGATAGAAAGAAAAACGAAGGAAAAGAGAAAGAGAAAGAGAGGAATGGAGAATCGATAAGAAGAGAGACCGGAAAAAGTGATTCGTAGCAGAGTGCTTTCGCGCCTTGAATCCTTCCAATCGTTTATCCTTCTCTTTTCTTTCTTTCTCTTTCATTCTCTTTTCTATTTCTTTTCTTTTTTTTTTTTTTTCGTTCTTTCTCGAGCTTTCCTAACCTACAAAAAATAAATGGTCAAATAAAAGAAATAAATAGTTTTCGAACTGTTACATATATATATATATTTTTTAACAAGTTGAATAATATATGTGAGAACGAATAAATAGTAATTTATTATGTATAGTTAATAATTTATCACGTATAATAATAAATTTATGAAAAATGAAAGAGTATGAACGAGAGACAGAGAGAGAGAGAGAGAGAGAGGGAAAGAGAGAAAATAAGGGCGCCATTTTTATTTAAAAAAAAAAAAAAAAAAAAAAAAAGAAAAGAGAGAAAGGCAAGAGATAAAAATAAAACAGAAAATTTTTGTACTTCGAAGTATAGTAAATTTCGAAAATTAAAATGAAATAATAGAAAATGAAAGTTTGTGTATACGTGTGTGTGTGTGTGTGTGTAAGAAAATAAAACGAAGATATCATATTTATTTCGACGGAGAGGTAATGCAGATATATAGTAATATATTTATATACACGTGAAATTTCTTTTCTTATAACGAATTACAATGCATATCTGATTTTAAATAAAACAAAATTTATGTAGCAATCTTCTCATATTTTTTTTGTAAGCAGAGAGGTAAGAAAAAGAGAGAAAAGATGGTTAAAAAAAAAATTAGGAGACTTAAGATTTCTTACATTAAATTAAAATGTATGTTTTATTTCAAATAAAACATATAGATAAATAAAATAAAACAATTTTTGTACGTAAAAATTGAACGAATGAGAAAACAAAAATGGCGCCATAGTTCCGCTTTCTCTCTCTCTCTCTCTCTCTCTCTCTCTCTCTCTCTCTCTCTTTTTCTTTCTTCCTCTCTCTATATTTCTTTTGGATTTGGATGATAAAAATGGAGGAACCGTCGAGGAATTTTGCTTGGCTCGTGCGATGAAAGCTAGAGACCGCCGCTCTTCTCGGCTAGCTAACTCGACTTCTTTTTCACGGACAGACGCTTCGAGGTTATCGCGTAATGGCGCGTCAGATGCAGCCGGCGTTAACGCGCGTACGTACGTACGTACGTACATATATGTGTGTATATATATATATACATATATATGGTGTATGTATGATGTATGTGTATATATGATGTATATATGTACTTACGTATGTATGCATGTATATATGTATATATGTATGTGTATATATATGCATATATGTATGTATCTCTGTATGTATGTTTGTATGTATGATGTACGTATATATATATGTATATATGTATATATGTATGTATGTATGTATGTATGTATGTATGTATGTATGTATGTATGTATGTATGTATGTATGTACGTATGTATGTATGTATGTACGTATGTATGTATGTATGTATGTATGTACGTATGTACGTATGTATGTATATATGTACACGGTACAGTTCTGACTCTACTCGCGCGTGCGTGAGCGGACGGCCTTGGATTGTGAGTTTGCTGTTCACCGTCAGCGATGGGATCGAACGTCTATTGCGTTTATAATTTTTTTCCTTTTTATTTTTTATTTTTTCTCTCTTCACTGTCCTCTCTTCACCATTTACCAATACCATTTTTTTTACAAATTCTTAAAAAGTTGAAAGAAAAAAGAAAAAACTGGTATTACTTGATTGATCAGTCAATGTCATCACTACTCTTCTTGTATCTCTCTCTCTGTCTCTCTATCTATCTTTCTGAAAAAGAGAGAGAGAGAGGGGGGGGGAGAGAGAGAGAGAGCTTTTGTCGCCCGAATTTTTTTTTTTATAAATTTTTTACGAGTTTAATGAAAACTTGGTAACCGATCAATCGATCGTTAATTTTGTATATACCTCGAATATAATGATTGGTCCTAACGATTAAAGATAAAATAAAATATGTTAAACAAAAAAATTGAAGTATTTTTTGTTTTTAATTGATTTTTTACTCTGCGTTCTTAGAATCTGATCGATCCAACGATATGATTGATGTAAGATACGTGTGAAAGAAAAATTGAAACCTTTCGATTATATTGTCAAATATATGTTGACAAATAACGCTGAACGAACTCGTTTTACAAGTTCTTTAGGAGTTTTTTATTAGGGTGGGGGGGAAAAAAAAGGAGAGAAAAAGTATTACGATTGGTCAGTCAATCGATGTTCTTTTACATTCCTCAAATTTGATTGGTTCATCAATAAAAATATTGTAAACAAAAAAAAAAAAAAAAGAAATAGTTGGAACTTACTGATTGGTCGATTAATTTAGAATTGAAAAATGAATGTTGCGACAAAAACTAAGAACGAACTCGTCCCTTGTTCGATGTTGATTGCGTTGTGATTGATCAGTCGATTGCTATTCTTTTACATTTCTCAAATCTGATTGGTCCATTAATAAAAATGTTTGAAAAAAAGAAAAAAGAAATTGAAACTTACTGATTGGCTGATTAATTTAGAATTGAAGAATGATTGCTGCGACAAAACTTAAAAACGAACTCGTTTATTTTGTTGTCCACATTGATCGCGTTGTGATTGATCAGTCGATCGTAATTTTTTTTTTTTCTTACATTTCCCAAATCATAGCATTGATAAAAAAAATATTTTAAAAAATAAGTTTACTGATTGGCCGATTAATTTATAATTGGAAAATGAATGTTGTGACAAATAAGAACTAACTCGTCGCTGTCTAGTTAATAGTGATGATTGTTTCCAGACTAACCGTCTGAAACTTCGGCTTCTCGTCTTCTTCGAGATATTACCACAAGAAGTAGAGTTCGAGGAGAGAGCTAAAGAGGTAGAGTTATAGAGAGAAAGAGAGAGGGAGAGGGAGAGAGAGAGAGAGAGAGTCAGTTCGAAGGAGGACACCAAAACTTGTGCTGGAATTCGGCGGGAAACTCCAAAGTTTCGTAGGAACCTTACTCCACAAGGTCGACATTGTCGAAGAATGTTTTCCCACTCCTCAGTCTTCGCCACTCATTCCGCACCCCTCACCCCTTATTCCGCATCCCTTAAAAGTTATATTTTTTCTTTTGATCTTCAGAAATTATCGTATAAATTGTACGAGCTGTCGTTCCCTATAAGGGAGAAGTAATAAGGTTGTTGTTGTAGCAGCTAAGGTACACTTTTCATTTTCACTTTCGATTTTGTTAAAAAGAAAATAGAGAAGAAGAAAAAGAGGAAGAGGAAAAGGAAAAAGAGAGTAGCTGTTGTAATTCATTTGCCGTTATTTCGTTCGAACAGAAAGAGAGTGGGAAAGGGAGAGAGATAGAGGGAGATAGAGAAGATGGAAGGAAAGTTTTTGCATAGCTTTCGCCTAGCTTTCTCCTACCTTTTGGTTTTGCCTTTCTAGAATAGCAGAAGGTTCGAAGCGGTTTGTCGATAACCGAAGGAAGAAGAGTGTACCTTTCGTTTTGTTCACATTGACTGTAGGTCTAAGGACATTTACGGCTCTACACGAGAAACGTAGTGGTCGTTCTTGGTAAATGGCCTTTCTTCCTCCTTTTTCTTTTTCTTCTTCTTTTTATATTGTCATTCCAAAGCAAAAATATTCTTTATTTTGACATTCATTTAGTCCAACAGTACGTATGCAGATATTTGTATTTTTTGTTTCCCCTCCCCCATCCGTATAGACTCATTATTATTAATATTATTATTATTGCTCACTCTTGTTTCAATATGATGCTTAAATAAAAATATTCAACTACATTATTTATTCTTTTTATTTTTTATTTTTTTAATTGTCTTACAAAAAAAAAATTTCCTACGCTTGTAGTTTTACAATTTGCTAACTAAATTGGTATACAAATTGATCCCGAAAAAGATTTATTGATTTTTAAAATCATCAAGGAACTTTTGATCTAATTGGTATTATTATAGTTAATATTGAACTTCACTATTATTATCGTTATGACTACATTAATTTTTATTCTTTATTCTTTTTATTTGTTTTTTAATTTCCATGATAATCCTTCGATATAAAAAACAAACAAGTTAGATTCGATTGTAGTTCGAGCACGACAACCATCGTTATAAATAATAATTAAAGGATTCGTTCGGGGGTGGCTAAGCAGATAAGCCATAACACGTCAATCGTAGTTTTTAAAACTACTTCGCTATGATCAACTCGCGACGAAAACGTTCTATAATCACGCGATTGTTTCGAGGCTCGACGATAACGCTCGTACAAAGTCGTTAAAGTGAATTGAAAATGTGTTCCCTATCGCCAACATATACATACGTTCTATTTTAACCTATAATACAAATATGAGACTTCAAAATGGCCAATGTAATTCAAGATAGCCTATCGAAATCAAATTATTATACTTGTTTCTCTATAAAAAAAAAAAAATAAATAAATAAATAAAAAAAGAAAGAAAAAGAAAAAGAAGACAAACGTAACACGAAAAAACTACAAAATGGCAGTCGCGATTCAAGATGGCAATACTACATTCACTTAGCGTATTTCATCGTTCGTAAAAAATCACGGAGATAATTGATCAACGAAGTAAAAATTTTTTCGTAATATATAAAAATGAACAAATTCAGCAACATATTTAGAATGGGATAATAACGCGAGCATAGATTATAAGTATTTCGAAAATTTGTTCGAAGGAACGTAAACGATAAGGTGATTATCGCGCGTTCAGCATGGCGCCTCCAATCGCAAAATCAGCCAATAGTGAGGCACTGTGGCCGACCAATTTCAACTATGGAGACTCTAAACGGCTTTAGTAACGGTGACACGAGCCAAAGCGAGAAATTTCAGGGCAATACGAGAGGCAATGGGAGGTCGTCCTCGAGTAAAGCGAGCTCGATTCTCTCTCTCTCTCTCTCTCTCTCTCTCTCTCTCTCCCTCTCTCTTTCTCTATATATCTCTCTATCTCACTCACACTCTCACTCACCCTTCGTAAGAGTCGCTCGAAAACTCGGTCAAAGTCTCGTCGCCGCGACGTCTCGCTTTGGGGATTCGAAGAAAGGAAGGAAGGAAGGGTCACCTACTTCTTCTCTTCTTTCTTCTCTTCGTTTCTTTTTAAAGGATATCTACTCGATCGGTCGTACCGTCTACAGTCATTAACCTTCGATCCAATATTCTCGTCGAACGGTACATTCTTCTTTTTAGTTTTATATAATACACACACACACACACACACACACACACACACACACACATTTTTTTTATTAAGAATATTGCATTATAAATATCAGAGTTATTTGTTGGACAATGATATTATTAATATTTGCATATATATATATATATATATATTTTCGTTTGATTAGAGTCTACACGAAGTAAATGAATTTTGTTAAATAATCATTTTTAAACAAAAATGGATTATCTTAATTATGGTCATTAAGACATCGATCAATATTTCAAATAATAATTTCTCTACGAATGATTCATCAGTTTTTAAATAACAATTTCGTTAATTTTCATCTATGAATATTAATTTTGACAAAAAACAAAAAGAAGGACACAACGATTCGCAAATTTTTTATTTTGATTATATGTGATCCGTATGGGATCAAATAATAATTTGTATACATTTTTTAAAACATTGATTATTTATTAAACAAGAATTTCGTCAATTTTCACCTCTGATCGTGAACGTTGAGTCCCTTAAAAAAGTTACCAAGCATTTTCAAATGTTCAATATTCCTAATAATCTTTAGATAATAATTTGAATTATCTCCCATTATCAGTTAATACTATTAATACCCAATATTAGCATTCGCACACATACACACACACACACACACACACACACACACACAAAGATCAATCAATAGAACAATCAATCCGCGCGATACGTATCAGCCAATAATATTCCCAAATTCCAACCCCTATTACTCCATTTATAAAATCAAGAAGAACATAGATATATCAGTGAGGACATTGAAAGGGGAGAAAAGAAAAGAATATACTCTTTAAGTATCGTTCGAGATCGTAAGGGGTGCGAAGAAGTATACTGTCTCGGTGAGATAAGCTTTGAATTCGTTCCTTCATCGATACTCAATTCAAGTTCAGAGTGTGTGTACCTACTACCATGTACCACCCCTTATTTCGCATTTTATTCGACGATGAATCGAGGAGTCGAGGAACGACGAGGGTGTGAGGGGAAAAAAAGATAAAAAAAAAAAAAAAAAAAAAGAAGAAAAAGAAGTAGGGAGAAAAAGAGAGAAAGAAAAAAAAACGAGGGGGAGGAATCACCACCGCCATAGCCACCGTCGCCAACACCACCACCTATCGTTGAAATTCGTAAGGGTAGGTCAGAACCGCGAGAAACGAGATGGGTAGAAATCATAAAATTCGATCGGCCCGACCTAGTCAAGAGGGAATCACCCTCTCTGCCTATTCTCTGTCTCTCTCTCTCTCACACACCCCCACCTCTTATATACACGTATATATACACATATACACATATATACTCTCTGTCTGCCTGTCTGTCTCTTTTTTTTTCCCCTCTCTTTTTCTATCTTTCAATATACGTAGGTATATCCGATATATCCACTCCTCTCGTTTATTCTTCGTTCCGGTTGTGATACCAACCAATCTTCGTGGTGCTTTCCCGTTACGTTTGTTCGTGTATGTGTGTGTGTGTGTGTGTGTGTGTGTGTGTATGCAGAGTGTCTCAAAGAGCTTCCACCAAGTTTATTATGAATCTAGTGATTTTTTTTTTTTTTTTACTTTTTTTTTCGGGAAAAACTTTTTTGTCGGGACAAGTCAATTCTGTTTTTGAAAGATGAAGGGGAGGGACATATCCTTATCATATATTCAACCACTTTAGACTAACCATCTAAGGGGTAAGGGTGAAGTCGCTGACAACCCCTTTTAAAAATCTTATATGTCAAGGAGAGTCAAGTGACATATCGTTTGAAAGGTCTTTTTTTTTTCTTTACGATGGTGTTATTTTTTTTTGTTCCTTTATGTCCCCTATTCTTTTAATTTTTTAATTTTTATTTTGATAATTGCCCAAAAGAAACTACGAGTCGAAAACAATTTTTATTATATCGTATGAAATAATCAAATTGTGTATCACCGAATCTCGATGTGGTAATAAAATCTTTTTTACGGTGTATATTAAACATTCCGCGGTACATCCGGTTTATATCGATGAGTACTACGTGGGCTGATATCTTGGGTAACAAAATTATCGGTCTACTTTTTTTTTTCTAAATAATTTGACCGAAGAATCGTACTACGATTTATTTTGAAGTCCTAGATTTATTCATTGATTTGATATTTCTTTCAATGGGGAATATGTACAATCCAAAATATACGCTACCCAACCGGCTTCATTAGAAGAATTTCAGCAACGCATGATTGAAGAATAGTCGTTAGATTACACGGAATTTACTGCAAAATATTCGATGTAACATCGGAGCAAGGATTTTATTACTCCAACTGCATAGAGATCGCCGATACGCCATTTTGAATATTTAAGAAAATAAAAAAAAATTGTTTTCAAGCAGAAACCTCGAAACGCATTTTTTTCGAGGATTATTGATTGAAATATATATATATATATTTAAAAAAAAAAAAAAAAGAAAAGAAAAGAAAAAAAATTGCATCATCGTAAAGAGAATTAAAAGATCCTTCAAATGATATGCCACTTAATTTCTGTATCACACTTAAAAAGTTATCTAGATTATCTATAATTTATTGCTATATTATAATTATGTTATTATTTGTTTTATCGAGTTTATAAACATCTATTATAATTATTGACAATGTCTGTATTATTTTCTGTATTAAAACAATAATTCGAATTATTCGAAATTCTCCGCCATTGCGAGAAACTGAAAATACATGCGTTCTATTTATTTAATTCAGATTATAAATAATTCTAGTTTTCGACAAGACATTATATACGCGCGCGTGTGTGTATATATATATATATACACATATATATTTACAAAAAAAAAATAATTGGATGCACTTTGAATGAAGACCATTAAATGATTGCAATAAAAATGCTCGCTAATATATTTTTAACATAGAAATGCCGATCAAAAGAAATTGTAAATCAGACGCACGCACATAGAGACAAACGCGTACACACACACAGACGTTATTACTTTAGAAAAACATCACCGATATTTACGAGCAAGTTCGGTACAACGCAATAAAAAAAAAAAAAAAAAAAAAAAAAGAAGGAAAAAAAGAGAAATAAAGTGCAAGGTAAAACGGACTTCGTGGATAAAGAGAGATCGAAAAGGAACCAGTAAGAGTGAGTGAGTGTATGTGAGAGAAAGAGAAATAGAAAGAGGAAGAGAGAGACAGACGGAGACCGAATAAATAGGGGTAGACTCGAACGAAAAGTTTCCTCGTAAAGTCGAAGTGCGATGCAAACTTTTCAGAGAGTCCAATGAACTAGGAAAAATCGGCCAAGTTCGTGTATACGATAAAAACGAATCGAATATACGAGCAATAAGGAAGGAGAGGTTAAGGATTTCGTTTTATCGTATACAGGGTGAGTCTAAAAGTTTCTAGGTGATTTCAAAAAAGAAAAGAAAAGAAAAAAAAGAAAGCTATACACTATTTTTCGAGACCTTTTGCGAACTAATTTTTTCTTCTTCTTTCTCTTTTTTTTTTTTGTTCTTTCTTTCTTTCCTTCCTTTTTGTTCACATTGTAAAACTACGAGCTTAGGAGAGAACTCTTGCTTTTTATTTGAAAAGAAAGAAAGAAAGAAAGAAAGAAAGAAAGAAAGAAAAAAAAAAGATTAGACGAAAAAATGTAACCCCGAAAAAGAGTATCCATATGTAATCGATTTTTAAAAATTACCCAAGGTACTCTTTCGGTCGCTCACTTAGAAAGAAATTTTTTGGCTCGCTTCTGTATAAATAAACTTGACCGTCGCCGCCATCTTGGAGAATCTCGTATTAACAAGAAAATAGATGAAATAAAGTGAATCGATAGGACGAGTAAAAGAGTAATAACTTTATTGTACTAATCTATTTAATAAACTTTATTGAAGATAATATATATTTTCTTAATTGAACGTGTTAAATATCAAAACCCTGATGTCTACGATTTCTTTCTCTCTCTTCTCACCTTCGAGAAAATATTGAATATTCGTAAAGAAAATTATGTGATAATAAATCCAATCGTTTTTAATGCAAACGAGTTGATTGGTTAAAGAGTTCTCTCTCTCTCTCTCTCTCTCTCTCTATCCTTCTTTCTCACCCTCTCGCGTTTCACACCCCTTTTTATAACCCTCTATCTTTTTACGATAAAACCACGAATGAAATAAATTCTTCCGAGGAACGGTTTATTTATTTTTTTTTTTTTTTTTGGTAGGCTCTGTCTTTCTCTCTCTTAACGTAATAAAGAAATCTTGAGATTAGATATAATTCTGACGTTTTAAATCAGCTTCAGTAACCTCAATGTAGGACCACATTGAGGCTCGTAAGCTTGGGTTTCAGTCCAAATGAGCAGCTCAAATTTTCCAACTTTTGTTCTTCTCGAAAACGACAATATAAAAAACGAACTAGTACATTCGCTAAAATCAAGGACAGAAAAAAAAAAGAAGGAAACAAAATTCATATAAATTCGATTGAAAACATTCGGTATTGATGATGACGCAGTCTTAGCTCATTTTAAAACGTTCAGCCTAAAGACTGAGATAACGTAATTCAATGTCGCTTTTTTCATAATCTTCAGTTGAGGGACTGATAATAAAATATGTTAGTCATAGGTAATTTCATCCATTTAAATATGGCAGAACTAGCATAAAATGGGGGGCCCTCACCTACATTGTAATTGATCAGTTAACGAATGGTCTTGCACTAAAATCGTCGTTTACGAACGTTTTAACAAAAATATATTTGTCACTTGGAGATCGCAATGACGATGTTGAGCCTAACGGACGTCATAAATGTGGACCTGGCTTTGTTGTAGTCTCGCAAAAGAAAAAAAAAAAGAAGAAGAAGAAGAAGAAGAAGAAGAAGAAGAAGAGGAAGAGAAAGAGGAAGAGGAAGAAAAAGAAAAAGAAAAAGAAAAAGAAGATATAGAAGTATCCGTTTCTCTCGGTTCATTAGAATTACATGAAAGTGTCGTGAAAACCCTATGAGTACGGTGAACGCCAATCAGAAAAAGTTGCCGTCTATCGAAACAAGAGCCCCCACTCGATCGGTCGATCGATTCAGAACATTAGAGATTCGAGGTGGCGATTATCGCGCCTCGACCGCAAGTTGTCGCTCCTTGAGCTCGAGCTCGAGCTCGGGGCTCGAGTCGAGTCAAAGTGGAAGCTTTGGAGGAGTTGAGGGGGGTGGGTGGAGAGGGTAGGTAGTAAGGTAGATGGGGATGAGGTGGTGTTAGTAAGATAGGGGTTTGGGGTAGGAGGAGTCTTTTTTCTTTTCGGTGTGGGTGGTGCTCTTTGTCTCGTACAAAAGGACGAAAACGAGGGTAAAAGAGTAAGAGTGAGTAAGTGTAGAAGTAAAAGAGTGTTAGAGAGAGAGAGAGAGAGAGAGAGAGAGAGAGAGAGAGAGAGAGAGAGAGAGAGAACCCACTCCTCTATCCAGGAAGAGCTCTATGGCTTCATTGAAGAACCAAACGACGAGAGAGGATTAGTCTCGGCCTCTCAACGATCGTGATGGCCGATATTAGATCGAGATAGATTAGCCTACACACGGTTCTTAGGAAGAGATTACGTCTATTCTAGAAATCCTGAATAAGGGAACATCAGTCAGACCGCAGTGATAATACAAGGAAATAACAGTGAAGTCAGCGATCATAACAGGGCTATACGAGTCAATAAACCGATCATAGCAGAGACATACCAGTCAATACACTGATCGTAACAAAGACGTATCAATCAAAGCACAGATAACACCAGGTACACACCAAGTCGAGTTAGAGATCATAGAATCGTAGATCTAATCGCGGAACGTAACAAAGTAATTGAAGCGAATGGATTGCTTTTCGTTATTGATCACAATTCGATCAACATTTCGTTTCTGAAACATTACATTTCTAATATGAGAATCATTGATAAGGGAACGCCAGTTAAGTCACTCATCATATCAGGAAATACCAGTCAAAGTTACAGATCATAATAAGGACACAACAGTCAAGTCACTGATCATACCAGGAAATACCAGTCAAGCCACTGATCATAACAGAGACGCACAAATCGTATCACTGATCATACCAAGGGATACATACAGTCAAGTTACCCATCATACCAGGAAATATCAGTCAAGTCACTGATCATACCAGGAAATACCAGTCAAATCCGTGATCATACCAAAGACACAACAGGCAAGTCACTGATCATTCCAAGGACACAACAGGCAAGTCACTGATCGTACCAGGTACATACCAGTCAAAGCACAAATCATACATTGAAATACCAGTCAAGTTACAGATGATAGAGTCATCAGTGAAATCACAACAGATTATACCACAGTAATTGGAGTATTAACTAGATCGTCTTCATCATTGAAAACATTTGATTAGTTTTGGTATTACACTACGTTTCGTTTCGTTTCATTTCATTTCATTTCAAATGGAAATTCGACATGATATATACTAATGAGAGGATAATGAAGATCGATTAAATCCAATTGTTAAACAGAAATAATCACGTGTTTATCCAATATCTGAATTTTAATTTGAAATTCTTTGGAAACAATATTACCTTTAACTTGCGTTAGTACACATATGTATATCTCCAAATCATACCTTTACAAAATTATTCATTTCCCACCCCCCATTTTACCAACGTAGAAATGTCATTTTCTACGTAATATCTCTGAGAAAAAAATCCTTGAAATCAAAGTTTCACGTTAAGGATTTAATTAGGGGATTACGAATAAAATAGTAATTTCTGATTTCATATTCAACGGTATTAACGATTTTCTGTATATCTTTGGGATCGAGACAGTAGAGTAGCGCTATGGCGAATATATCGCAACATTTTCATAATATATATATCACTACGATTCGAGTACCACCATTAACGTACGTTAATATTTAGAACTATTAAAGCTCGGCAAAAGAGTACTACAGACAGGGCCAAAAGTTCTTAGGTGATTTTAAAAATCGTTCATCATCTTTCCTCGACGAGTTTTATCCGTACGATCGGACTCGTTATTTTATTTTCTTTTTTTCTTTTTTAGGCTTGTAGTTTTACAGGCTGCAAACAAGAAAAGAAAAGAAAGAAAAAGATCGATCTGAAATTCATTCGTAAGGAAAAGCAATCGATTTTTAAAACGTTATTAGACTTTCGGAGTTCATTTAAGAACTTTTGGCTCGTCCTGTAGAGTAACAGCATCGCGAGATGTTGGATTTGTCGGTGTTATACGCGTCGTGGCCCAAATCTGTCAATCTTCAACTGAAATAGAGAGAGAAGCAGAGAGGATGAAAAAGAGAGAGCACTCTGTGTATAGATTTATAATTTTTGCCAAAAATGTTTTACCGTTTTCTTTATGATAGAAGTCTAATTTTAAAACTTCCAAACGCATAGCTATCTCGATCCGTTTAAAGAACTTTGAAAAAATGAATCCAATCGATGCGATAACTTCAAAGTTTCTGATAAATTCAACAAATTTGTCTTCTCTTCCTATAAAAAATATATTCTATCTCAATTAGATCATTGTAATAAATACAATAATGATAATAATAATAATAATAATAATAATAATAATAATAATAATAATAATCGTCATTATCGTTCGTATAAAAATTGTTTATATACAACAAGATAACATTCTTTTCTCCGTTTTCCATTTCACAAATAAAATATCACTCATCATCGTAACATTGTCTAAAAAGAATATTTTTGTTTAATCGATTCGATTATCATCATTATTACTCATTATAACAATAATCATCGAAATAATATCATCACAAAAAAAAATAAGTATACCACTTGGAACGTGTGAGCTCAATTTCATTGGGTCACTGGCAAAAAAGAAAGAAGAAAAAACAAGTCAAAAAAAGAAGAAACAAAAAAAAAGATTAAAACCCATCCAAAAAAAAAAAAAAGAAAGAAAAAAAAGAAGAAGAAAAAGCAGAGATTAGATTCCAACGATCGATTCATTCCGAAGTAACCAATGACCACCTGTCGCTATATATCTACCTGTAACTTCATATACCCTTTGTATACTCATACCGCGGAACAAAACAATGTTGGTGTTCCACCTCCACCCTCATTTCCACCTCTACCAACACTACTTCTCCTACCACTACTACAAGAAGACCGCAACAACTTGCGTTATAAAGTGGGTCCTCCTCCTCCTCCTCCTCCTCCTCCTCCTCCTTCTCTTCTTCATCCTTGTCCTCCTCTTCTTCTTCGTCCTCCCAACCACCAAACCAGAGTTTCGCGTCGGCCTTTTCGATTGATCTCATAATACATCTCGCGCTTCTTGGCCTCGTTTTAAGGAACACACCTGGCAGCATGGAAACGGCATTACGCGCGTGCCACTCTCTTAGGAGAGGGCTGCACGTGACAGGAGGGAGCGCAGGAGAGAGTTTTATGAATGGGGACCCACCACACGTGCCACAGTGGTACACTGCTGGTATATTGGTATTGCTAGTAGTGGTGGTAGTGGTAGTGGCAGTGGTAGTGGTAGTGCTACTGCTGCTACTGCTGCTGCTGCTGCTGTTGGAGGTGGTGTTGGTGGTGTTGGTGGTGGTTCGAACGTTTCTCGATACGCGGCGTACCGCCATTTCTCGAGTCTCTCTCTTTATATCTGTCTCTGTCTCAGTCTCTCTCTATATATCTATCTATCTATCTATCTATCTATCTATCTATCTATCTATCTATCTATCTCTTTCTCATTCCTTCGGAATAAAGAAAAAAGCTTTCGGGTGAGATCGCGGTAGAAGGGCGCAGAGTCGAGGACTCCAGCGTGAAACATATCGAGTAGTGGGGGTAAAAATGGGATAGGGCTTGGTAGTAGTCGGGGTGCGGAGTGCGAGGTTAACGGGGAGGGAGGTAGGGGTGGGATACAGGAGGGATGGAGGCAAAGGAACCGTAGAACTCGGTCGTCTACCCTGTAATTTATAACTGGAAACTCGGAACTCTCTGGCGCGACCTAAGGCGATATGTCGATTCCGTCCGGAAGAATCTCTTTCTCTCTTTCTCTTTCTCTCTCTCTTTCTCTCTTTCTTTCTTTCTCTTTCACACATATACACACACACTCCTCTCAGCAATTCCTCCCCCGAAGGTCATTCGACCTTCGACCGGAATCTATGCCGACTTTGCAGTATTCTCATTTCTCTTTTCTCTTTCTTTTTCTCTTTCTCTTCTTCTTCTTCGTCTTTTCTTTTCTTTTCTCTTTCTTTTTCTTTCTTTCTTTCTTTCTTTTTTTTTTTTTTACTTTCTTTTATCGTTCCTTTGTTTTATTTCGTTTACGAGACCGCAGTCAACTTTCTTGGACTTCACGGTCAATTAGATATAAATGGGAATTTTTATAGGTTAGCTTTACTTGTATTGTTTTGTTTTTCTTTCTTTCTTTCTTTCTTTTCTCTTTTACTCGTCCCTGTGATTTATTTTGAATTGATATCATCTTGTTATAGATCGTGATATTTATCGTTGTTTTTCCTTCTCCGTCCCGCGGAGTTTATCGATACTTCGTTTTAATTATGGAAAAATTATTGTCGGTTTATTCTTTTTCTAAGTTTCGTCTGTTTTTTTTTTTTTTTTTTTTTTTGCTTATCTTATATCGTAATTAATATAATACGTGACACAATGAAAATGAATTAATATACGGTGCAATTAAATTGCTATTTTTTTTTTTTCTTTTTTCACAAAGATCACGAGATTATTATCGTTAGTTCATTCAATGTTTTTTAATTAACGCAGACAAAACTTTGCGTTCGCGGTCGATTAAATGTGAATTTGTAGATTAGATTTATTTGTACATTTGTTTTTTTTTTCTTTTTTTCTTTTTTCTTCTTTTGCGTATAATTTCGCGTTTATATCATCCTAGATTAAATCTTAAATAATATCTAACATCTTACGCTTTCTTTTGCATTGTTCAAATCGTTTTTTAATTTTTTACTCGATCGATCTTACAATTGATCTACGAAAGCAAATTATCATCATCGGCTTATTATCACGAACGTATCAAAATATATTTTATAATATATCTGAAGTTTGTCTTCGTGTTCTTACAGAATTTAATTCATTGTCATTTCTTTATTAAGCAGAAGAAATTTTTAATAAATATAATTATATAATTGAATAAATATAATTTAAATAAAAAATAATCCGAAACGAATGAGAAACAAGATAATTCTGTGATAAACGAATCGATTTAAATCTAAGATATATTTGCCAGAGTTATTTGTAAAAAGAATAAAATAAAAAAAGAAAAAAAAAACAAAAGATTGAAAAAGAAAAAAGAAACAAAAATAGTGGGGGTAAAAACGATGCTCTCTATTTTCAACGATGGCTAAAAACATGTCCGCGCCCGGTGCTCCGTATGCATAATAAATCACGTTGAATTTCCTAACGCATGTCAATATTTCTCAGCGGTTTATGACGTTAATACGAATCCATTAAAAGCCACGTAAAGCCATCCCTACCAGAGAAATGAAAATCATCGAATAAGGATATTACTAAGATTGAATTAGCTTAGCTTAGTTATTTTCTTCTATTTTTTTCTTTCGTTTCTTTCTTTCCTTTTATCTCTTTTTTTTTTTAGATTTTCAATAAGATTTATTAACAATTGTGCGTATACAAGATGGATCGAAAGTTCCTAGGTGATTCGAAAAAATAAATAAATAAGTAAATAAATAAATAAAAATCAATCGATTATTCTTTTTCAACCATAAGCTTTTTAAAAAACTTTTGGTCCATCCTGTGTGTGTGTGTGTGTGTGTGTGTAGTTAAAATAAATCAAATTTGAAGAATGATTGATAAGATTAAAATTAAGTAGTCAAATTGTTATCTCATGTATACACATATATAAGTAACAATTAATATAATTTACAGTATACAATAATAGATATATATATAGATAGATAGATATTTATTATGCATCCTTAAAGTTTAGAACTTAAAATTACTTGTATATATTATATACATATATATTTGTTTAAATACACACACATATACATATATATATATATATACACACAAACACACACTATATATAATTTATAATTCGTCAGAATAAATAATAACAAAGATCGACTTATTAAAGAAAATTAATTAAATCGAATCATCTTTGCATTTTTTTTTTTATCATCATCAACCTTGTATCTTTTTGATGATGTGATAAATTAAATGATAGATTAAATAACACACAACACACACTTACGTACGTGCTGAATGTAATATACATTGAAACAACGTCGACACTACACAACCTCCCCCTTTTGAAAACGTTACCACGGATTATTATACCGCTCGTAAAGTTTTATTGCCGCGCGAGAATCGTCGTGCTTTAGAGAGGGCGTTGTAATCGTGTGTCCTCGAAAAGGAGTCCTCCACCTCCACCTCCACCTCCACCTCCACCTTCTCCTTCTCTTCCTCCTCTTCCCCTATCGTTCCTTAACTTTTCCGTCCGACGACCGATTTACGATCCTATTGGTTAAGGCAATAAATTTAATGCTACGTTTCACTCGAGAGAACTTTAACATTTCGGGACCACTGTGTCTAATCGCGTTCACATTTTCTATCAACCGAAAGTATTTCCTTCGACCTATGAACAACACATAAACGGGGAGATCTACTTTCTTTCTTCCTCTTTTTTTCTTTTTCTATTTTCTTTTTTT
>NC_057695.1:209135-211186 GCF_014466175.1 Vespula pensylvanica
ATATATATATATATACACACGCTACATATGTACTTCGTATGTTTAAAAATTATTTCTTCAAAACCATTTCTCTTTATTGTATTGTTTATATAAGTATTATTTATATATTTGCGTATATAAATGATACTTCGTTAATATTATTATATGTCTTCTTCGATTAAGAAAAAAAAAAAAGAAAAAAAAACGGAATATAACATTAAAATCTCGATCATTATCGATCGTTCGTAAAGAAAAAAAAAAGAAAGAAAGAAAGATAAGAAGAAGAAGATAAAAAATAACAACGACAAGAACATCGTACAGGGGTTGGGCTTGATTTCAAAAAAAAAAAAAAAATAAATAAATAAATAAATAAATAAATAATTAAAAATCAATTAATTTGACTCGTCGTTAAAATCCTCGACGAAGAAGAAGTACCGATTGATTTTTAATACATAATTTACTCTCAATAATTCGATCCTTATTAATTTTAAAAACTTTTAAATACCCATCTGGAAACTTTAGAATCCCTATGTCGTTCAACTCCTCCTTCAACCCTCTCACCCCTTCCGTCGCTTGTATAATTACTCTTTATATACTTATACATAATTTACTCGCATTGTTACGCGACTTTACTTTGTTAACGTATATATTAAAAATTTGAGATCAATGTCGATTCATGTTGTAAATCTTACAAAACAGAAAAAAAAGAAAAAAAAGACGAAAAGAGAGAAAGACAAAGAGAAAAAGAAACTCTTCCCCGAAATACCGAAAAAAATTGGTGCTCGACAAGCGAAAGAGAGGTGGAAATCATAAACAAAAATAAAAAACAAAAATGAAAATAGAAGAAGAAAAAAGAAGCAAGTTTAACAAAGAAATAAGGTGTTTATTCATGATAGGAAATAGATAGATAGATAGATAGATAAATAGATACATAGATAGATAAATAGATAGATAGATAGATAGATAGATAGATAGATAGATAGATAGACACCGTGTTGCTGCACATAACAGTACACACAGAAATAAAGTTTCTGACTGTAAGTAGTTAGCTTCGAGACTCGTGGCAAGGAGAGACGTGGGTGGGTGAAGGATGGTTGAGAGGGGTGAGTTTGGGAGATGAGGTTGGTGGATGAAAATGGTGGAGTGGGATGAGGTGGGGTGCCCACTTTGTTTTCAAACATGTTCCGTGTTCTCTACCGAGGTAAAAAGCATCGAAGCTCCGATTTCACAAGAAAAGCTCTCGGTAAATTTGGCGGTACGAGAGATAGAGAGAAAGAAAGAGATACAAAGAGAGAGAGAGAGAGAGAGAGAGGGAGGTTGATAGAAGGATGGAGAGAAGGGTGGTATGGAGGGGTAGCGGGTAGTGTGCGATGGTAACTCAATCCGAGGAGTTTCGAGGGAAAAGCGTAGTATTACCGAACGTGCTATTTCTCTGATCCCAGATCATCTTCGTGTTCGCGACAACGAACTCGAAAAGGGTCAAAAGTTTCTCAAACTAATTCTTTTTTTCTTCTTTCCTTCTCCAACTTCACTCCCACTTTCTCTTCTATCCCCTCCTCCTATCCCACAATCCTTATCCCACCTAACCTCTGTTCACCTTGTTAACGAAACGAAACGAAAGGAAACAGCGAAACGAAAGTAAAAACAAAAGTGATGACGAGTCTAAGGGTGGAATGGGTTAGTATAACCGAAGAGAAGAAACAAAAAATTCCCTAAAGCGTGCCAGGCGAGCGTTTTCTCTTATTGGATTGTTTTGCTCGAATAAACCAAAATGATAAAAAAGAAACAACGACAACAACAACAACAACGACGACGACGACAACGACGACGACGACGACGACGACGAGGAACAATGAAATGACGAGAGCAAAAACAAAAGTGTTGGCGAGTTTAGAGATGGGGAGATTAGGAAAAGAAAAGGAAAGAAAAAAAAGAAAGGAACAAAAAAAAGATTCCCTAGAACGTGACGGTCGAACTTTCTTATTGGATCGATTTGATACAAGAAAAGGAAAAAGAAAAAGAAAAGGAAAAGAAAAGAGAAAGAAGAGAAAAAGAAACGAAATGAAAAAAAA
>NC_057695.1:213786-215006 GCF_014466175.1 Vespula pensylvanica
ATACATATAATGTGTGTGTACATATATATAGATATATACACGTACACACATGTATTGTATGTGTATGTATATATTATGTATATATAAGAAAAATAAGTAATAAAAATAATATATGTATACATATATATGTATGTGTGTATATATATATATATACACATGAATTTTATATATATAAAAAAGATATCTTTCTACACTGTACATTCGTATGTATGTATGTGTAGATTATATATGTGTTTATCGTATCTTACGATCTACTATTTCATTACGATGTTATAATTTTGATTACTTACCCTTCGGCGATTACTGTGTGAAATTCTGTGATCCATATCTGCAAAAAAAAAAAAAAGATAGATAAAGAAAATAAATAAAAAATGAAAAATAAAGTAAAATGAATAAAATAAAATAAATAAAATAAAATAAAATGAAATGAAATGAAATGAAATGAAATAAAATAAATGAAACGAATATAGTTAAATATTATTCTTCATAAAATCGATTAGATGAATTACGTTTTATAGTCATCGTTACTAAGCGTGTTCCGTTTCCTTTATTTTCAGGTCGTATCCGTCGCCTGTGCAGAACGGGGGACAAAATGGGGCGACGATGAACTGTACCCAGGGTAAGCATTATTACATGATCGATATAGATCATTATTATTGATATATTATCTCATTATATAGAATATAACAAATATATATATATATATATATATATATATAAATGACATAACGAAAAAAAGATCTATACATACATTTATATATATATTATATAGAATACATAAATATATAAATATATAGATATTTAATATATATAATATATTATATATATGTATACACGTTGTTTCTAATTTAACACACACACACACAGATATTCGTAATAAAGTTGAAATAGATATTACGATATAGCGATGTTGATTAAATGATGTTCCGAAAAAGAAGAAAAAAATTGAAGAAAAAAAGAAAATACGAGAAAAAAAAAAAGACAAAAAAGAAAAAAAAATTTCCATCGAATTCTTTTTCCTATTAAATTAGCTTTACGTCACATTTTTATCGCTTGACTACTCCCATACAAATCGGTCGACGCGCCGCATGCCATGCAAGTACGCGCGAGAGCGTATAATATGCGAATAATTTGAAAATATTAAACTACGTCGATATAGTATGGTATATATGGTAGAAGACCAAAAAGAGAGGTAGTAAAAAATGAAAAAACAAAAAAAA
>NC_057695.1:215106-222606 GCF_014466175.1 Vespula pensylvanica
AAAAAAAAAAAAAAAAAAGATGTAAGAGTCCAAAAGTTATATGTATACGTATGTATTTATTTTTATGATTCTCGAAACGCTATCTGACTCTAATATGTATATATATATATACGTGTGTTTGTATGTGTGCGTGTACGGGTGTTCTCTTTACATGGACACATGCTGCGTCAAATGTGCGCGCGGAAACGTTATGAGAAATCGATATCCGACGTCGATTAAAAACCCTGTCAATCGCATGCCGTCGATCACAAACGACACGCATAGAATTTTTCTTTAGGTCGATGAAACGATGATTCGCGCGCGCGATCGACCCTCCCGTCTCGACGCGCCGTGTCAACTCATCGATGCGTATGTATGTACGTATATATACATACACGCACACACACATATATATATATAACACACACGCATACATATATGCGTTTACGGAAAGTTACGAGTGTTTCCGATCGACGATCAACACGTTTTTTTTTTCTCCTCCTTTTGCCTGATTTTTTTTCTTTTTTAATTCCATGGCCGATCGCGCAACAACAACCCACGTTGTTGTTCGATTGTCCCCTCTATATACTTTTCCTTTCTTATTACAAATGACAATCACTGGGAAAAAATGGCGTCGGTTGGAAATAAATTTGCGATAAGAAAAATCATGGAAAACTGTTAGTTTGACAATTTCTACCATCGATGATAATTATCCGTAATTGTTATTAAAGAGAATCGTAGAGAGACATTTAACTTTCAGTAACTCAAAAAGAAATGATAAATAATGTCGATTCGAGATCAATTTCCAAGCATTCGATCGGTATAAACGATGTTCAATGAGAATTAGCATTAATGATGTAACCGACGAGGTGAACTCAAGGAAATGAATGAAATTAAAATAAAAAAAAAAAAAATAATAATAATAATAATAACAGAAAAAGGACACGAGGAACGAAACAAAAAAATAATAAAAAAAGAAAAGAAAAGAAAAGAAAAGATATAAAAATAATATGTATATGTATATTTACATGTATATGACGTGTACATGTATATGAACATGGATATGAAAAGAATAGAATTGTAAAAATGTATGAAGAATTGTAAAAGAATAGAATGCAACGAAAAGGTGGAGGAAAAAGAAGGAAAGGAAACAAAATTACATAAACAAATAAATAAACAAATAAATAAATAAATAAATAAATAAATAAATATATATACACATACAATATAGTATATATATATATATGCGTGTGCATTTATTTATGTATATATATATATATATATATATATATATATCCTGGGGATATTGAGAAGAGTGAAACTTTGATTCAGGTGTGCTGGTGAAGCAAGAGGCTAGGGACGACGGTTACGAGACGAGTCCAGATCTCGAGATGAGAAGCACCGGTGGTGACAGCAGTCAGCAGTACCACACACCGCTGACACCACACACGCCGCACACACCGCACACCCCGCACACGCCCCTCACGCCCGTATCGGCGACGGCGCATCAACCCCAACCACCTGGCTCGACCGCCTCCGCCCTAGGACAGGTGAGTGCTATCCCATTACCCATTGCTTTTCCACCGCAAATTTTTATACCCTTATAACCCTCCGGCTTCGTTTTGTCCGTTCGACTGGACGAATCGTGTTTTTTTTTTTTTTTCCTTAAAAAATAAAAAAAAAAAAAAATACAGAAAGAAAGAAAGAAAAAAAAATCATATAAAAAATAAAACCCAGTGGTAAAATAAATTTTTCTCTTTCTACCCTCCTCCGCCCACCACCACCGGACCCACCACCTTCATGATTTACTCCTACGCTCTGAAGAAATCATTTTAGCGGTTAGATCGCACGAATCATGTAACGAGTTTATGTAACAAAAAGAAATCTTGTTTTGTGTTTATTTCTATTTCTTCTTTTCTTTTTAATAATCCTGCGATCACTTAATTGGACGAATCGTCGTTAGTAAAGACAAAAGTCAAAAAAAAAAAAAAAAAAAAAAAAAAGAAAAAGAAAAAGGGAAAAAGTTTTTAAACTAGTGGTAAAATTTTTTTCCCCTTTAGCTTTCCTCTTTCTCTTTTATTTCTTTCATTCCAAAAAGAAATAACCGTGCAGTGGAACGTTTCCGAGAGTATTCCATTGAATTTCTTCGAAATGTAGAGACTTTTTTCATCTTATTTTACTATACATATGTATATGTATATATATATATATATTGCTTTATTTTATTTATTTTTTCTTTCTTTTTTTTTCTTTTCTCTCTCTCTCTCTTTTTTTTTTTTTTTTTTTTTGACGACCACGATGAAAATGTAAAATTTCCTCGCACGCGTAAAACATTTCAATACCCCCACACTCCTCTTTCCTCCACCACCTCCTCCACTTCTTCCTCCTTCTCCTCCCACCATCCTCTTCTACGTTTTTCTACGTAAAACGTGAACTATCAGGGACACGTACAGCGTCGCTCATAAAATGTAGGTACGTGTATATAGTTGAGGGTGGTACATATGTATGTATGCGCTACTACAGCGTCGTAATATGGTGTCCCGAAGCCGTACGATAGATAGCAACAACTGCGGAATGGTTCTGGTGTACCGTCGTTGTCGTAGTCGTCGTCGTCGTCGTCGTCGTCGTCGTCGTCGTCGTCGTCCGCATCGTCGTCGTCGTCGTCGTCGTCGTCGTCGTCGTGGAAAATACGCACGTGTTTCAGCAACGATTTCTATCAGCCCGTCGGGAGAATAAAGTGCGAGCTTTTAGAAAGCCCCTACTACTTTGTCGTATGATACGTAGGATAGATATACGTAGATACGTATACATATATTAGATAGATATTTAGTAATAGTAGTAGTAATAGTAGTAGTAGTAGTAATAGTAGTAGTAGTAGTAGTAGTAGAGTAGTAGTAGTAATGTAGTAGTAGTTATAGTAGTAACATGATTTGAAGTGAGACGACGAACGATTTCATCATTTTTACAGGACGAGCGAAAAATTAAACGAGAAGCACAAGTTCGAAGATGTTATTATTAAATATCAATTGTATTCTTTTTCGAAAAACTATTATATCGAGCTACTACTCGAGCCTTGCAGTTTTTTCTAAGATCAGAAAAATATTTATTTGCAAATAAATAAATCCTCGAGAAAAGAATAATCGAATTTACTTTAAATTTTTGTGTAGGTCGATGGAACTTTTGCTCGCTGTTTAGAGATTTTTGATTGTCGTTTAGAGAGTTTAGGTCGTCGTTTATGGGCTTTGAACCATCTAGAGATTTTCGATCATCGTCTAGAGAGTTTTTACTTCTGCCTTGCGATGAACTTGGGAACCACCTGCATGATTTAGGTTCCTATTTTTTTTTTTTTCTTTTTTCTTGTTTTTCTTTTCCTTTGTTTAAAGGGGGAAAAAAATTATAAAAATAAAAGCTCGATCCTTGTCCGATCACAACAGATTACGTGTAAAAGTTTTTATTTGAGTTTTTTTCTTATAATATAGCAAGGTCTATGTTGTAAATAATGGGCGATCGATAGACTTCAAACACCTTTCAAGCGTTGCCGTACTTTCTGAAGGAGTGTATTCGCGAGAATGCTTAAGGTGGGGAGGATTGTATCTACATGTATATGTATACATGCACGTTTATATGTGTATGTTATCGTCTACTAGCAGCCAGCACGAGCCTTATCTTGTAGCATTTCGTGCTCGATTTCAGGTTATCGCGGGGTCAAGAGCGCGGCTCGTTGCACGCATCTAATGAACGCACGAAATCGGAAATTAAGGGCTCCGAGATGTAAGGACACGACGATGAGGAATCGTATATCTTCAATAATTTATCTCGACGTGTTGCTTTTTTTCTTTTTCTTTTCCATTCTCGCCGCAGATTATTTGAACACCAACTTTCATCGATATTAACAAAATCTTTTCAGTATATATCAATCTATTTATTACAGATATTAGATTGATTACGTGTGTGATGATCTATTTGAAATGTTTGTTACGTTCGAAACATTAGATTATAACTGTTCAGTATGCAATACTTAAATTCGTGCAAGGTAATCCACCTTGTCCACGTGGTATAACTTTGTTGTCCCTGAAGTATAATTTTAATTTTTTTTTTTTTTCCTTTTTTTTTCGTTCCGAAGATAGCGAGATAATTTTTCGAGGACAACGCAACGTCATGGTGAAGTACACCTCGGGAGAGCTATAATTTATTTGCGATAACTATGCAGCTTTGTTTCTAAAAGTTACGAAGCCCGAAGTATAAGTATGTTTATTAAGTATGAGCATTAGATGAGTCAGGAAAAAAATTGACAAGAAAAAGGAAGAGGAAAAAAAATTTTTAAATAAATCCTTCTAACCGAACTCCACGTATCGTAATTCCAAACCGATGTGATTCGTACAATAAAAATAAAAAAAATAAAAATAAAAAAAAAAAGAAAAGAAAATAGAATAAATGCATTTTAATTAAATGATATTTCAGAAAAGTATTTCAACTTAGTTTCTCATTCGTACGAATCCTATTGTTTTCTTTATTTCCAGGTGGCAATAAAATGCGAGACACCGGTGGATCCATACTCCTTTGTAGACGAGGACATGTCGATGGGTGGTATGAGGTCCGCGAGCAGTCCTGGTGGCAATCCTGAGAGCATGACGTGTCCGGGCGGCGTCCAACCGGGCCTGGTTACACCCACGTCGACGCCACCCGGTCCTCTCTCCGGTCAGCAACATCATCGGATCGATCTCGTTATGAATGGTGCTGTGAATCCCCAGCTAGTGCATCAACCGAAGAAAAGGGGAAGAAAGAAAAAATCCGAAATGATATTAACACCCGAAGAGTGAGTCTAAAACGACAACTTCTACGATATATCTTCTCTTCTTTATTTGTTTCAAATCTTTCTCGTTGAAACCCGTTTGCAATTTGTAATTAGTTTTTTTTTCTTTTTTTGTTGCTTTCGTTATTTTTCTTTCTCTTTTTTTAATCGTTCACTCGAGATCTTCCAAAATCATGTCTCAAAAAATCGCAAATCGTACACGTAAATCGATAAAACGTGCTTAAATATTCGAATCGGCTTTTATATCATCGACGCCATTTTAAGCGATAAATCCCGCCATGTTTAAATCGACTATACCACGCTAGTTCAAATTTCACGTACGCGTGACTCTATTCTTCAAATATTCGTTTGCCTTTGAAAATAAAGTTTTTCTTAAAATTTTCATAATCGACGCTCTTCGTAATCGCGGACACTATTCATTTGCACACATATCGCGAATCTATTAATTTTACACGTATATCTGTGTGCAAGATGGGTCAAAAAAAGAGCTCCTAGATAATTATACAAATCAATTACTACCAGAGACTTTTTAGATTTATATTTGTACCTTCGAGAGACTTTTTAGATTTATATTTATACCCTTACCAATCGGAGGAAGAAAAATTGCTCTGAAGTGTCTCGAAAAGGAGTAATTGATATTTTTTTTTCCTTTTTTCTTGTTTTATATTTTTTTATTTTTTAAATCATTTAGAAACTTTTGATCCTATGACCCTTTAAAAATATCGAAATCAAAGCAATTTCGATTGGGAATATATGTATCTTCGTAACATTTGCTGGAAGAAAGCACGGATTATAGGTACGCTCGTTACACCGTATCAACGTTAATTCGCTAAAACGGCGGATTCATTCGCATGTAAAACACGAAAATTTGCAAGGGAAATATCGAAAAATATCATCTGTTTGTACTGAGAGAAAAAGAGAGAAAGAGAGAGAGAGAGAGAGGGAGAGATGAAAATTTATATATATATATTCCTGTGTCTGTAACGATCGGTTATAATTTTTCGTATGGTAGAAAGAAAATCAAATAGACAAATTAAATTATAATAAATATACATACATATATGAGTACACACACACACACATATATATATGTATAGGTATGAAAATAATTCAACGAAATAATTATTATAAATTTCCTAAAAAGTTTTCATGGTTCTCAACGAAATAAGTTAAAAGTCGATCGAGATGGCGCCAGGATCCACTATTCGCGTGTATAACGATCGATTATATAATTATTTTCGCGTCACTGTTACCAACCGAATCAAATAAATAAATTGCATTATTTATAAATTAATAGAAAAATATGCAAATAAATCCAAATGAGCCGATCATAATTTTTCGACGGGAAAGGAAAAGAAAAGAACAAAAAAGAAAAGAAAAGAAAAGGAAATGAATTAGGCTATTCTAAAGGATCCAAGTCCGAAGAGAAAAATATGTGCAAAGCGAAAACAATATGGCGCTATTATAATTCTAAGATGGCTGCGCGTACACGTGGTACCTAGCGCGCGCGCGCGTTCTCACGAATTAGGATTTTCTTAACCCCTTGTTTCTTTGTCGTTGCTGTTGTTTCTTCTTCTTCTTGTATCTTTAATCTTTTTCCCTATTCCCTTTCTTTCTCTTTCTTTAAAAGTTGTAATTCTTTTATTTGATTTTATCCTTTTTACGTATATTTCTTTTTTAGGGCGGAGCTCGCGGAGGCGAAAAAACGTGCGAAGACGTATAAGGAGAGGAAAAAGCACGATAGGTTCGACGGAATGCCGGAGGAGGAAGTGAGTAAACGCGTTCTTCCGGATCACCTGACGAACAACCTCGACATCATCATAGTAAGTTTACCTTTTATCTATCGCTTTGATCGCGCTCTCGTATTTTCACGTTGGGTTATAATCTACAAGTTGGTAAGTGGTGTGTAGGGTGGGGAGAGGGACGGAGCGGGGTGAGGGAAGAAGAGGGAAGGGGTGGGAGAGAGGAAGGAGTAAAAGCGCGTTCTTCCTACTGATGTAGTACTGAACGTAACGAACGTACCGAACGAACGTACGTACGTACGTACGTACGTATAAATGGACAAACCGAGCGAAAACGAGTGAGTGAGTGAGTGAGTGAGTTAGTGAGTGAGTGAGTTAGTGAGAGTCAGTTAACTACAGAGAGACAGATAGAGAGAGAGAAAGAGAAAGATAGAGAGAGAGAGAGAGAGAGAAAGATGTATGTATGCGAAGCTAGATAGATGGACGAGCAGATTTATTATACACTACGGGATCTACGTAAGCTAAGAGCACTGAGCCGGAATAATCACTGATTACACTACTGTAACGTACACCAATAATCTACCAGGAATATCACAGGGATACCGTGAAATTTCTAACAACAAAAGCGGACACGTAGTAATAGATAGATAGTCCCGACGAGTCGTTACGATCACCTCCCCTCTCTACCTCCTTCCCCTTCTCCTCCTACTCCTACCTACTCAACCCCTTCCCTTCACCACCGTCACCAAAATATTACAATGCAACCTCCTTTTTTTTTTTCTTTATCGGTATCCACTCTTCTATTCATTATCGAACGTTTATTTTTTATCGTCGTAAGAAAATAGGAAACAAAATTGTTCGCCACGATAAACAAACGCGACTAATCATTCTATTTCTACGTCTATTTCCTCTTTTTCTTCTTCTTCTTCTCCTACCTTTTTTCTCCTTTTTCTTTCCTTTCTTTTT
>NC_057695.1:227311-237311 GCF_014466175.1 Vespula pensylvanica
AGAGAGAGAGAGAGGAGAGAGAGAGAAAGAGAGAGAGAGTATACCAGAGTACTGGAAGAGAGGGGAAAGAGGGATAAAAATGGGGGAGGGTGAGGAGATGTAATGGCAACGGCTGCGGGCGTAGAAATGTATGGCGGAGGGAGGATGCAGGTGGCGAGTACGGGTTAAAAAGGTTGGAAGCTGCGGCAACTGGCGCACGTTTGGCAAGGGATACTCTCCGTCTCTCTCTTTCTCTCAATTTCTCTTGCTCTCTCCCTCGATCTCCTTCTCACTCTCTCTCTCTCTCTCTCTCTCTCTCTCTCTCTCTCTCTCTCTCTCTCTCCTTCCTTCTCTGCGATAGGTCAGAGTGGTTGGGATCAAGAACGACGACTCTATTTCTACGTTGGATCCCAGTCTAAGTCTAACATTGAGTATATTTGTGGATTGTGTTTCGCTGGATCTGACGGGGCTAGAAGGCTACTGATTTTGGGGAAAAGGGTTAAAATGGCATTGGTAACTGTGATGATAGTGGTGGTGTTGTTGTTATTGTTGTCATCGTCGTCGTTGTCGTCGTAGTCGTAGTCGTAGTCGTCGTCATTGTGAGGTCAGTTGTATATGGCCTGGTGATTCATATATTCCAAGGGGAAGTGATATTTCCTCTCATACGTTTTTGTCATCGATCGAACTTTTCAAACGATATTTTCTTCGATGATCTTTGATAAAGGAAGTGTCCTGTCAGTGGGATTCTGATTTCGTGTGTGTATCTGTGTATACGATCGTTGTTGCGATCGTTGATGTAAGACTTTTAATTTGGAAGCTTGAATGATCATCGCTTTCGTAAGTTTGTCATTATCTTTTTTTGTAAAGAGAAAAAAGTGTGCTTGCTGATCGATCGATCATATTCATTCGATGATATTTCTTTTCTTTTCGTTTTCTTTTCACCTTGACATCTCGATCGGATTTTTTCATCTCACGTTGCTATTATAATTAACGGAATTCATTATCCCTCGTTTATCTATTCGGTGGTTTGTTTTCTCTCTTTTTTTTTTTTTTTAGTTGATACTGTTCTTCTCGAAAAACAGAGTGAGAAAAAAAGAAAAAAAAAAAGAAGGAGATTATAGTCGATCGTAATTTTATATTACGTTCTTGTAATGATAGTGTTTCGAAAAAAGATATAGTTGATTTTAATCCTGTGACCGATAATAACTCAATCTACTGTGCCGAACGAAAGGTAATCAATTTCACGAGTGATACAATATACACACATACATACAATATATAATATATATATATATATATTAAACACACATACAGCAAACAAACCAAGTATTATCACACCGCAGTGATTTGTCGATCTTCTAAATAAATTTCATTCGATCTAAAACGTCGGATCAGATGAAACACAAACGAGATCGTTCTCAATGGTTAACGATAAAAATAAGAGTTTCGAACTCTCGGAGAGAAAACAACTAACAAAACAAAACAAAACAAAACAAAACAAAACAAAACAAAACGAAACAAGAAACAAGAAAAGAAAAAGAAAGAAGGTAAAAAAAAAGAAACTGAAAAAATAGATAAGGAAAAAGAAAAGAGAAAGAAGAGGCAAAAAAAAAAGGAAGAAAAAGGAAACAAAAAAATAGAAATAAAGAAACTAAAAAATAAGAATAAGAGAAAAAAAAAAAAGAAATTGAGAGTTGTGAATTAGTTTGGTTGGTTCGTTTCAAGATCTACACAGTAGTAGTAGTAGTAGTAATAATAGTAGTAGTAGTAGTAGTAGTAGTAGTAGCAATAGTAACAGTAACAGTAGCAGCAGCAGTAGTAGTAGTAGTAGTAGTAGTTCTCAGTTGTATAGCGCGTCGTCGGAGAAAAAAGTTTTCACCCTCGTTGGGGGATGACCGCGACGGTTTCTACCTCCTACCCCTACCCTTCCCCCTCCCCCACCCTTTTCTGCGCCCTCAACCCCCTCTACCTCCCTCTACCAACTCTCTTTCTATCTTTTCGCGGAGTTCGCGCCGACAGCAAGAGGAGGGCACTCGGTCGACGACCCAATTCTTTCCTCGGCCTCTCTCGCGCACTGCTATATTTTACAAACGGCGAGAAAGTTGAACGTGACCGACGAAACTTTCCGCTGCATTGCCAAGGCGCGCCTCTTCGATCTCTCTCACGAGGACTCCAAACCAAGGGATAGATCTATCTCTAAATACGCGTGTGTATATGTACGTATATAATATGATACTATTGATAATACAATTTTCAATGTATTGGATGATACGATACGTGGTATTTGTTAATAATATAATTATATTTATACTATTGTATATCATACGATTCGGGTGATTTTTTTTCTTTTTTTTTTTCCCCTTAATTTGTCGTCATGTTATAATTATTTTTATTATTGTTGCTATTATTGGGTTATATTAGAGTAATGTTAATGATAAATGTTATAGTAATATATTAATACATAATATGTGTTATATGATGTAGTATTGGTTATGAAAAAATAATTATCATTAAGGGGGAATGTGTGTGTGTGTGTGTGTGTGTGTGTGTGTGTGTGTGTATTTTGTGAACTCATATGTAATATATAATTGAGACAAAATTTCATAGAATAATAATAATGATAATAATTGTTATTATTTTTTTTTATTTTCGTAATATTATATTATATATCTTTCTTTTTACGATAGTAATAATAATAATAATAATTTAAATTTCAATAATCACAAATTTATTTATCAAGTATATATTAAATTTATCACGTTGTAAAATATATATGTACGTACATATACACATTCTACTGATAGTATCGATTAAAAGAAAAGATAAAACAAGAAAAAAAAACTGAAACGAAAAGAAGAAAATAAAACGAGTGGGACAATAAGTAACAAAATCCATGATACTACAGTGACGAGGATAATGAACAAAAAGAAAAGGAAGGTGAGCGTGTTGTGTAATGAAAAAATAAAAAAGAAAAAAAAAAGAAAAAGAAAAAAGAAAGAAAGAAAAAGAAAAGAAGAAAAAAAGAAAGAGAAAAGAAGAAGAAGAAGAAGAAGAAGAAGAAGAAGAAGTAGAAGAAGAAAATCTAAGACGATACCGTGCTTGAAAGTAGGATGATGGTGAAATAGAAGGAGCCTAGTGGAGATTGGAAGGTTTCTAGAGCGATGGTAACCATAATGAGGCGGCGGCTGTGTCAGGACGAAGAAAAAAGGAAAAAAGAAAAAAAAAGAGAGAGAGAGAGAGAGGAAGAAGAAGAGGAAGAAGAAGAAAAAGGAAAAGGAGAAGGGTGAAGGAGAAGAAGGGGTTGGTAGAGGAAGATAGAGAGGGGATAGAAAGAAAGGGAGTGAGACCTGGATAAAGGGTGAAACGATTTTGGCGTAGGGTTCTTCTCCGAGCAAAAGGAAAGAGATGACGAAAAGGAAATGGAAGAGGAAGAGGAAGAGGAAGAGGAGAAGGAGGAGTAGGAGGGGAGAAAGAGGAGGAGTAGGAGGAGGAGGAAGGGAGGAGGAAGAAGACGAGAAAGAGAGCTAGATAGAAAAAAAAAAGAAAAAGAAAATGAAGGTTCAGGAAAGAAGGAAAGAAGAGTGTTGCCTTCTTCTCTTCTTTCCACCCTCACGAGAGAGAGGGAGAAAAGAGAGAGAGAGAGAGAGAGATAACGACAGGCGAAGGGTCCAAGAGAAGAAGAGATGAAAGAGGATGGGAAAGATAGGGTTGGGAAGAAGGTTCGAGGGGCCAGACGGGGAAATGTCGCACGTCTATCCGCTCGATAGCAGCTTACAGTCCGTGCACGTACCCTGTGCTTCTAGGATCTCCTACTATATACCACCAGCATCGGCACTAGCACTAGCACCACCACCAGCACCACCACCAGCACCAGCACCAGCACCACCAACACTACCACCCCCAACTCCTTCAACCTTTTCACCCCTTCTACCCCTCTATCCATCTATCCTCCCATTCCGCAACCCTCAACTTTTACAGATTTTCTCCTGCAAGATGTTACAACGCACTGGATTTATTTTTACAAAGGAAAAGTTTTTATACATGTGTCCATCGACTCATCGTCAGTTGATCTACTTTATTACGGATCGAAGAATTATCAAGAAAATGTTATTGATCTCGATCCTTTCGTAATTATCTACGATCATTTTCGTCGAGTTTGATCATAGTCGTCGTTGTCGTCGTCGTTTCAGCTTCCAACTTCCCTACCCCTTAACAATATCATCTCGAACGTTCGCTCTGGTCTTAATTAAGTCTGCTCATAATTAGTCATGTAACAATGATTATAGACGTCTGAAAAAAATTTTGCACGGATTAGGATGTTCTCTATGTGAAAGTGTCTTGAAGATATTCGTGACGATCGACAATCTCGAATTTCCTTTCTTTTTTTTTTTTTTCGAAATTGTAAAACTACGTGTAAAAAAAAAGATCTGTCTAGAGGGAGTAGCTGATTTTTTAAATATCATTTAAGAACATTCCTTTTTTTGACCTTCCTCCGGAAACTTTCGACCTAAGACTCAACTTTTGACCCAGTCCAGTATTAATTGTGACTTCACTTTAAGAAGAAAGTAATAATTTGCTTGCCTAATACGACTAACGAGTATTGAGAGATCTTACAGATCGAAGATGGCGATTCGTTGACGTCGGTTCAACGATCAAAGCTTTCGTACAATACAAAAAAAGAAAAAGAAAAAACAAACGAGCAAACAAACAAGAAGAAAAGAAAGGGAAAAGAAAAAAGAAAAAAGAAATAATTCCAAACTCGTAGTACGTGCACTGACGTCCATTGAATTTCACTAACCTAATAATTTTTTCATTTATAATTATTTATTTAACCGATTGAGAACCCCTTGACCAAGGGTTCTCATTACTGATGTAGATTTCAGATCTTTCTTAAATATTCTATTAATCTTAAAGGATTTTTCACATATTTTTTCTGTGCACGACTAACTTACATACATATTGTAAACGAAGAAGAGAAATTCGTCCGACAGGATCATTGAGCAAGAAAAAAAAAAGAAAAGGAAGAAAAAGAAAAAAAAAGACTGCGAAAATTGATTTTTCAGGCGCGGTCCGCGCTTTTCACGCTCTACTCTCTCTCTCTCTCTCTCGTCTCCTCTCATCGATTTTCACCTGCTCTCTCTCTCTTTCTCTCTTTCTCTCTCTCCTGCTCCTCCCACGACCCTCCTCCTCCTCCTCCTCCTCTTCCTCCTCCTGCACCTCCTCATCTACGACCTACGAGGTATACCTACGTTCGTTCGTTCGTTCGTTCGTTCGTTGGTTCGTTCGTTGGTTCGTTCGTTGGTTCGTTCGTTGGTTCGTTCGTTCGTTCGTTCGTTCGTTCGTTGGTTGGTTGGTTGGTTCATACGTATGTACGTACGTAGGTACGTACAGGATTCAATGTAAAAACGTTGCTAAAAATGTAGGTCGCGCCATATAATTCGTTTAACTTTTCTTAAGATAATCCACCTTCCTACTTTACCGACCGACAAATAACACTTGGAGTTATTCCCAATGATCGTATCCTTGATAGTCTATAGATTTCAAACGGGCAAATATGGGGCGAAGAGGGTAAGAAGTAAAGGTGGATGATGTAGAAGTCAAGGAAGGAAGGAAGGATGGGGAAGTAAGAAGAAAGGATAAACGTAACGATCGTTTGAAACTTTCGAAAAAAGAAAGAAAGAAACTTTCTTCGAGTTAGGTCACAGAGTGAAGTTAGGGTTACAGTTAGGTTTGAAGATAATGAAGTAAGTCGTTTTATCTCCCAACAGATGTACTTACGATGATCGTTCATTATTTTTTTCTTTTTTTGTAAGTCTCAATCAATCGTATTCTCTCGACAGACTGATCTTTTTTTAGGTTAATTTTCATTGTTTCATTGAGATCATAAAACTTCTTCAAACCCGAAGGAACTTTTTAACCTAGAAATTTTTGGCCCGCCCTGTAGATAACCTCTATCTCTATCTCTCTGTCTCTGTCTCTCTCCCTCTTTCTCTTTCTCTGTCACTCTTTTTCTTTCTTTCTATATCGTACGAAACTAACAAGCCCAAGCATCCCGGTGGATCGTAAAAGCGACCTTTTCTTTCTTTATTTCTTTCTTTCCTAACTTGAAAAGTGCACATGTTGCGTTTGAAAGCGTGTAACGGTCACGGACGAGCGTTCAACTTTGTTTCGAAGTTCTCCAAGGTCGTGCTATATACGCTTGTAGTAGGTCGTCGTCGTCGTCGTCGACGACGACGACGACGACGACGACGTCCTACGACGACACGACGACGACGACGACTTTGTCAGAAGAGAGAGAGAGAGAAACCGAGAAGTACCGAAAAAAGCCGAAAGAGAAAGAGAGAGAAAGAGAGAGAGAAAAGATAGAGATAGAGAAACCGAGAATTACCGGAAAAGGCCGAGAGAGATAGAGAGAGATAGAGAAACCGAGAATTACCGAAAAAGGCCGAAAGAGAAAAACAGAGAGAGAGAGAGAGAGAGAGAGAGAGAGAGAAAGAGAAGGAGAGAAAGAGAGAAAGATAGAGATAGAGAAACCGAAAAGTACCGAAAAAGGCCGAGAGAAAGAGAGATAGAAGATGACGGTATAATGGCCGCCGACCGACAGACAGACAGACAAACAGATCGACCAATCAAAAATCCCCAAAAAAAGTATCTCATAAATCTCAATCTTTCTGAGGGTATTCTGAGAAACGTACGCGAATAAATTTGAAGAATTTCGAAAGAATACGACATCTAAAAAGGGAAGGGGTGAGAGAAGGGTGCGAGAGCACGGAGGGAAGGGAGAAAACTTCGCAGAAAAAATACAGGGTGTATCGAAAGTTCTCAAATGATCCCTCTTTTATATATATATATATATATATATATATATCAATTATATATTCCTTTTCGAAATTTTTTAGATTAATTTTTTTTTGATCTTTTTTTTTTTATATATTTTTTATTTTCCAGGAGCAAATCCCGTAATACCACAAAAGTTGGGCTTATTTTTATTTTAAATTTTGCCGAAAAATTAGTCTCGGTAAAATAGGGTATAATCGATTTATAAAAATCACTAGATACATTTTTATACCATTCTTTGTTACCGTTTTTATTATTATCTTCTTTTTTTTTCTCTTTTGTTTGAAACTAAACGTATCGTTTCGATCGCGGAGCTATTACTTATTATTATCATTATTATTATTATCATTATCATTATTGTTATTATTATTATTATTATTATTATTATAAAAACAGGGGAATCGTGCGTGCGTATACTATATTATTAGATGTATGTGTAATCGCTTTTAAATCGTTATTTAGTCGATATTAATAGATATCATTCTCGTAAAATAGATTCAAAGGGATAAGAGAGAAGGGTGTGGGTGATTACGCGCGCGCCCACTCGATTTAAAATACAATGTCTTAAATCTAAATATAAATCTTCGTTTAATTCAGACTTCCCACTTCTCGTTTATTTATTCCCCGTATTAATTGCCTTCTTATAATTTACTTTTCTATTATATTTTTACAGGGAAATGTTTACACCTGAGTGGACTTACGCCTGAACCTTTGACAGCCGACGATGACTACAAATTGTTACGACTTGGAATTGGTTTCACGAATATGGTGGCACGTGCCACAAAAGGCAGTGCCGATCTTACGAGAAAAGAAATTAAAGAAGGTTGGTAAAATCTACAATACAAATATACATACGTACGTACATATATAAGACATAGTGTATATGTATACGGGGTATATCAACATATACTTGAGTACAAAAAAGAACAAATATATACTTGTCCTAGATGAGCCCAAGATTACTATAGATAATTATTTAAAAAATTGATTATTATTCCTTTTCTTTTCCGGATTATAAAATTACAATCTTAATTAATAAAACTAAGTATCTGACAAACTTAAAAAGTATAATCACGAATTTTATACATCGCCTTTTGAGACTTGTGGCCCACCTAAAAAGTTTTGGTTGGTTCTGTACTAAGTAAGACCATCGGAAAGTTCTCAGCTAATTTCTTTTTCTTTTCCCGTTTTATTGTTTTCCGCACGCGTAAATTTCTTCATTCTTAAAGTGAAAAATAATAAAGAGAACAAAGCCGGCAACTTTTCGAATGGTCCACCCTGTAGAATATAGAAATCTATCAAACATGTATGTGTGCAAAAATTTTAAACAAGTTTAGAAATATTTTCGCGAGACCATTGCGACCATATAAAAAAAGAAAAAAGAAAAAAAAAAGAAAAGAAAAGAAAAGAAAAGAAAAGAAAAGAAAAAGAAACAATTACGAATGAACTCTACCTATCGAGGTGTTTTATTTATTAGCTTTGAAACAAAGAAAGAAAGAAAGAAAGAAAGAGAAAACGATCCTCTGTAATATTGTTCGATATATATATATGTGTGTGTGTGTGTGTGTATGTGTATACTTATTTAACTTCTTTCTTTGTTTCATTATAGGAAAAAAAAAAAAAAAAGAGAGAACAAAAAAGAGAAAAAGAATTTTTTTTTTTTTTTAAATAATTCCAAATGTCCCAAAATATAAAAATACTTCGGAACAAAGGAAATACCATAAGCAAAAGTACCATAACTTCTGTTGTTTCGTGAAACGTTCGAAAAATTATATTCAATAATACCGCAATCAAATTGTCATGCGGAATTTATAAAATCAAAGTAACAACGTGTTACCGCGTAACAATCGCGATTACATCTACGAATGAATTATATAAAAATATATGCAGTAACGAAATAAAAAAAAAAAAAAAGATAAAATAAAATAAAATGAAATAAAATAAAATAAAATAAAGAAGAAATTATTTACGCAATAACTTACCCACAAGGTATATTTTTGAAGATTTTTTTTTTTGATACGACGTGATATAACGTGTGATACACGCACGCACACACCTATATATAGTCACACACACGACAATTGAAAAACGAATCTATTTGATAAAAATGTCTGAACGGTTCACGCGCACACGATGTAGATAAAGAAATTTATCTTAATAGGTTTTAACCGATATATCCCATCCACGTGAAAAATTTTCTTTGTCATCGATTTATCGCTCAAAGTATCGAATGAATCAAATCGGGCCAACGTTTCCTCATTAAAAATCCCTATACATCATACATATATAACGAAACGTAGTGTGATTAATAAATTATTTATTATACTAGACTTTGGATATCATCGAAATTATTTTATTTATATATTTTTAAAGGGACGAGACGAAGCGATTGTAACGATCGGATGTGATTTTGCAACTATTTATTATTTTGTTTTTCTTTTTTTTTTTTTTTTTGTTTTTGTTTTGTAACCCATCAAGATTAACTCTCTTACGAAAATTTCTTTCTCGTTCTGTTTCTTCTTCTTCTTCTTTTTCTTTGGTTTCGAATCGCAAAAACTTGTAACTTTGTAATCTGAAAAATGAAACATGAAAAATGAAAAATGAAAAATGAAAAAAAAAAAAGAAAAGAAAAGAAAAGAAAAGAATTAGTTTAAAAAGGATGTGGGAATATAGGGTAATTGATTTTCAAAGTCATTTAGGAAATCTTTTTGACAGGTTAGGAAACTTTTTGTCGCACCTGGTAACTTTTGTCTCATTCTGTACAACTTGAAAGAAGAAATTTCGAATAGTAGATATGAAGAAAGGAGTTTCCAACGTTAGTTTAAATATGATATAGTTCCATCGCAAATTGGCCAATCTAAACTGTGGTACAAAATTTATGGATTGTTTCACGAGAGGAGAAGAAAGAGGAAAATGAAATAAAATTAAAAAAAAAAAAAAAAAGAAAAAGAAAGAAAAATCAGATTTTACTAGACCGAAAGATAAACCGAAAAATTTTTGAAATACTACGATAAAAAATTCGTAAAATAATTTCATCGTAAAAAAAAAAGAAGAGAGAGAGAAAAAAGGTAAAAAAAAAAAAAAAAAAAAGAAAAGAAAGAAAAGAAAATCAAAACTTTTATAAGAGAGATCGAAAAAATAAACCTGTTTAATCGAGAAAACTTTACGAATGAAAAACATGTAC
>NC_057695.1:242311-244811 GCF_014466175.1 Vespula pensylvanica
AAAGAAAGTGATAAGAAAGAAAGAAAGAAAGAAAGAAAGAAAAAAGAAAGTATTAACAAGGAAACACAATGGTGCTGTGTATATATATGTGTGTATACATATATATACATGTACATATATATATATATATACACATATATCAATCCGTGTTATATATGGAAACAGCAGGAGGAATTGGTAGTAAAAATTTCTACGATTATTTTTTTTTTGATTGCTAAGCATATTTCAAACGTTCGATCGCATTCGTACATAAGTGATTATTTGATCCTCTCTCTCTCTTTCTCTCTCTCTCTCTCTCTCTCTCTCTCTCTCTCTCTCTCTCTCTTTCTCACATTCTTAATCATTCATATACATATACACAACTTCTCTCTATTCCTCTCTGTCTCTTTATCTCTTGCTCTATCTCTATCTCAACCCTTATTTCTCCCTGTAAAAAAACCGAAATATATATATATATAAAATACACTGAGTTTAATCCGAAAGTTCCTAGGCGAGCTAAAAATTCTTAGGTAACTTGAAAAAATCAATTACTTTGTTTCCAGACTTCAGATGAATTTCTGTTGCTTTTTCCTTTCTTTTTTCGTTTTTTTAGATCGTCGTCTCAAGTTTATAGTTTTGTAATAAGATTGAAAAAAAAAAAAAAAAGAAAAATGTTAGCTTCATCTAAGAACTTTTGGTACCATTTAGAAATTTTTAACTCGTTCTGTACGTTCATATATATATATATATATATATATTCTCCAAATTTGATATTTTCTTTACATTTTTGTACGTCGCAGTACTCTCTTAGTAGCATTAATAACTAATACAAACAGCTTATTTTGGGGGCAATAGCTATTTCAAGTAAATCAAAACGCAAATGTATCTATGTTTTTTTTTTTATGAAAACAAAACAAAACAAAGAAAACAAACAAACAAATAAACAAACAAACAAAAAGAAAAGAAAGGAAAAAGCATATATATATATACACATAGGTTTGCCTCGATGTCAATTGAATATATATTTATTATATCAATTACGATTTATTATGTCATTTGCGCTAATTGACCTTGACCGAAAGCTAAGCACATCAAATACATGCGCACGGAGGAGTGTCTCCCTCCCTGAAAATTATACGTGATGCATAGCGATAATAACGATGATAACTATAATTATAATGATGACGATAATGATAATCAATGATTAACGCGTTAAAAAAATTTATATATATACATATATATATATATATATATGTGTGTGTGTGTCTTTCAACGATCCACGTATTATCATTACAATATCACGATATTGTAGTCGTACGAATTAATGGAGGATTAAAAATGGCCGCCATATTGTTTTACGTTATATACATACATATATCTTTCTTTTTATCGATATAATATTGATTGAAGAAAAAGACAAAAAATAAAATAAAAGAAAAAGAAAAGAGAAGAAAAAAAAAAAGAAAAGAAAAGAAATTCATTTCCCAAAAAATAAGATATTTCCAAAATTTACTTTCTGACAAGAAAAAGAAAATGTCTCTTTTTCCAACGATATTGCATATGTATTTACGTATGAATGTACTTATGTATGTTTGTTATGTATGTTTGTATGTATGTATGTATGTATACGTAAAATTCATAATAGATATGCGTTATGGGAGACATTAAGACACTCTTCTTATCGACACGTGTTTCCATGTTACGAATTTGAACGAAAAAAAAAAAAAAAAAAAGGAAAAAAGAAAAAAGAAAAAGAGAGAGAAATACATAATATACATGTACATATACGGGTAGGTGGGGAAGAAGGGTATGCAAAAGTCCTTAGGCGTGGTCAAAATTTCCCAAACGATTTTACAAATCAATTAACTCTTTTTTTCTAGGAAATAATAGAAAACATTTTTTCTAGACTTCTTTTTTTCACACACATATATATATATTTGTTTTTTTTTTGTTTTTTTCTTTTTTTTTGGTCAAATTAAAAAACTACAGGTTCAACTACACTGGAAGGTTGAAAAATTCAGCCGAAAAAAATAATAATTGATATGTTGGAAAATCATTTAGAAATTTTTGACGCCACCTTTGGGGTACTTTTGATCAAAAGAAATGAAAAAAATAAAAAAAATAAATAAATAAATAAAAAAAAAAAAAAAAGAAAAAAAAGAGAAGAATAAAAAAACATGCAGGGTCGAATTTGATCGTGAAAACTGCAAGCGAATTTGAGCAACCTGTGTGTACAAAGTCGACGATAAAAAATTTTTTCTATACCATATACATATACGTACGCGCGCATACACACACATACGCACGCACGCACACGCACACATGTGCATACACACAGAAAAAATCATATACATTTATATACATATATAATATTGCATACACACGTAAAATTTATTTGATATTTTGAAACCGCAGTTTATATTAGGTTTACATTGTTTTAAAAAACTTTGCAAGCACATAAAGAGTATCTCAAGAATTTATATATGTTGCCGGTCGAACCTGTTAAAATCATTTCTCTCTT